>NC_048278.1:4583820-4733820 GCF_009762535.1 Notolabrus celidotus
CATGTATCGTCGAACAGATAACCTTTCTTACGTTGTCTCTCTCACCATCTCAAACTCGCTCTGAGGGGCGCGGTCCTCTTTGGATCAAGTCCTTTTAAAGCTTCACTGTTGAAAAGGGACGCCAAGACTGACACCAGATCAGCCTCAAAGACCACCTCTCCTCCCTCCTCCTCCTCCTCCTCCTCCTCCTCCTCCTCCTGTTTCCTGCACGGCGTTGGCAGCCATTGTTGCCTCCGTCTCTCCTCCGCTGTGGGGGCTTTCATCACTGTGCAGACTGGCTCCACAGCCTCCATGCACGCACCGGTTTACAAAAGACTTCTCTTAATGCGTGTACACGAGTCTGTGCGTGTGTGTTTCTTTTTGTGCAGAGGCTTTCTGCACGAGTGGCCGAGCAGTGGCGTGATGAATCGCTGTGGCTGCGGGCTCCCTCGCAGCCGTGATACCCACGCCTAAGGGGGGGCACGGATCACGTGACTCGCACACAAACAGAGCAGAAATAGCCGAGGACCCAGCTGGCTTTGATTTCTCCAGCGTTAGAAAGCTTCAGAGGAACACGGCAGAGTCCGTCCTCTATCTGCAGCGAGCAGGGTTCCTCTAAACGTTGTTGCTTTGAGGCGTTTTATTGTGAAAGGAAAGAACAGAGATGATGTCATCAGGATTAGCTTGCCGAGCTAACGAGGCTCACACTCTGCTCTCACTTCAGACTCTCAGTACGCTGCCCTGTCGTGCTGCGTGTACACCATGTTCTTTCTCCTGCAGCGAGCGAGTCCCGACAGGAGAGTCTCTGATCTCACAGGGACTACGGGTGTTTCCAGGACCTAGTCCAGGACACGTTCCTCTGTAGTGAGAGACGTTCACTGTGTTTGTCTGAGGTGAGGGGTTGGCTGGGTGGAGGAGATTGTCTCTGAGCTGAAATCTTTACAACATATGTAACCAAACAACACAGATCGAAAACAGAAATCACAGCAGAGCGTGATACCTGCTGCTCACCTTGACCTCCCTCAGACTCTTTAAAGGAACAGTCCGCCTCAGGTCAAAGTTTAACTTGCACCAAACTTTCTGCAGTTCAACCGTAGATTTCTTCTTCTTTCATCTTTTACCTTTTCCTTTGTTCTTCATCCTCAACATCGTCCTCTCGTCTGTTCTTACCGGCCATGAGAATTGAAGCCAATGCGGAAGTACTAAAAACTGCAGTTCCTCGAGGCTGGCTCCGGAAGTACCGAAAACCACATACACACCAATTTAAAGAAGCCGATCTCTACAGCAGAAATAAACATGTTTACAGCCTGGTTCAAAAGACGAGTGTAGCCTAGATAGCTCATCTCTTGGCACACACTGTACAGGGGGTGAAATTTTTCATAACATGGCAATTTCAAGGATATTGGGATTCCAAGTTTTCCATTATGAGAGGCACAGCTGACTTGATTGACAGGCGGGAACACTGTAGCTGTTTGCTAGGAGGCTCAAAGGCCGCCCCTTTACGTCACACTAGCTCGACAGCAGTTTTGTTGAGTTCAACATTTCCAATATGGCTGCCACGCCACCTGGCTTCAAAACAGTGCTTCATAAACAGATGAGTGACGTCACAGATACTACGTGCATTACTTATACAGTTTATGGTTCTTACTCTCCTTCTTCTTCTGTATCCCCTTCCTTTTTACTTCAACTTCTTATCCACCATCTTCTTCTTCTTTTCATCTCCATCTTTCTATTCTTCTACTTCTTGGTCCTCCCTTATTTCCATCTTCTGTATCTACCTCCTCTTTGTTTCTTTCTTTTTGCTCATTTGAATATAAAAAAATTCTGTTCTTGTAGTTTTTAGTTCGAACCCTGTGTGAGTGTGAGAGCACTGTCTTCCCCGTAATCTTTTCCTCCTCTTTGCTAAAGAAGATGTTTATCTATCAGCTTGGTCGTTGTTTACTTCCGCTTTCCGGAACCTGAAATTCAGCCATGCCTGACCCAGCAACCTGCAGACCAGATCCACCAGATTAGACAGACTACAGACTACCTTCAGAGTACGTACTGTATACTACCTTTGTAGGAAGTATGTAGCAGGACATTTCAAAAACAGCCATCATCGAAGTTGGCCTTTCAGCATTTCCAACATGGCGGCGTCCGTCTCTGAGCTTCATAACTTCTCTTCTGAAACAGTGTGTGACATCTAAATCTCACACTACTACACACGTCTTTGCAGAGACTGAGCATGGCTGTAAAATGTAAACACATGCACTACGCCACGTCACAGAAACACAGATATAAAGATCGAGATGCTATTGATTATCGAATAGTATTTTGGCTTGAAATGCCCATCCCTAGTTTACCCTTCACTGTTGTTACGGACTGAACGTCACAGGTAGAAGAAGAAGAGTTTGATGTTAGCTTAATGTTAGCTTAACGTTAGCATTGAGTAAACTTACGTGTTCAGAGTCAGCTTGGATTCAAAGCTGCGTTGGCTGCAGGCCGTGAATCAGAGTTTAATATCTGGACTCATCAGAAGCTGCTTTAGTGTTAGTCTCACTTGTGCCCGACTCGTGGCGTGTCAGAGGCTTACTGTAAGTCAGAAACGTCTCCCCCTGCCAGACGCTTCATTAGACTTCTGATCAGGATGTAAACGTGCACATGAAGGACGTGCATGTGAGATTGATGAGCGTTAGCAGAGAAGCTAAATCCAGATTTCCTTCAGCCTGACGTTTGTTTAGACTGGAGTGTTGGCAGCTTCATCAGGCCTCTGGGCTCTGACTCTGCAGCTTTAATTACTTACATGTGTCTCTGCTAAAAGATTCTCTAATGCTCCTTCATTTCTGACTAATCATCCTGTAAAGTTCTGTCTCTTCATGCTGGCTCATGCTCAGCTGCGAATTATCCTCGAATCAGTTCGAGCTCTGCAGGATGTCGTCCTCATCTGCTCACTGCTTATAAAACCTGTTCCTGTGGACTGCTGGGATCAGACTCTGGTGGTTAATGTTTGTTTGGACACTCCATCTGAGGTATAACCGTAGATCTTAAGACCTACAGGACTCATTATCAGACCGATAAGCTCAAATGTTGATTATCAGGTGAAGAAAAAAGCAGTACAGGGTCTTTAACAGCTCCAGGTTTTGATCCTCTCATTCTGCAGTCAGTGTTTGCTGCTCGTACGGACATGCTCTTCCTGTTGTTTTATTCTGCTCGCTCTCTCCTCATCCTGATGTTTTCGTCTCTGAGTCGTTCTGACTGAATCCCCGCCGGCCCCTCTGAGCCTAGCAGCACGTGTTTGGCTGCAGTGTGTTTCTGTCTGAGCTCCACAGACCCACTTCCCTGCTTCTGCCGCTCTGAAATATAGGTTACAGCAGGCTTTAGTCACCCAGTGTGCGCGTCCACACACACTCTGCAGAGACACACACGCGCTGCACAGCGGTTCAGCTGAGGCTGGCTGCTCGTGCGAGCTGTAATCTGATGTGGAGGTTTGTGTTTTCCTGCTCTGGTGGAGGCAGTAGGGGCATTAGAGGAGGGATGTGCTGGAGTATTCTGGGCTGTGGGATGCTCTCATATTTTATAACGAGGGAGAGATGTTCTCTGAGCAGATCCAGGACAGACATGTTTATTTTTTCATCCACATCTGTCTGATCTAGAAACCTCATTCTGACTCTGAACCCGTCTTCATCTCTCTCTCTCTCTCTCTCTCTCTCTCTCTCTCTCTCTCTCTCTCTCTCTCTCTCTCTCTCTCTCTCTCTCTCTCTCTCTCTCTCTCTCTCTCTCTCTCTCTCTCTCTCTGAAGTGGTTTAATGTCTGAAATGATCCGTGCACTAATGTCACAGCGGCTGTTTGACCTCGTCTTAATGCGGACTCAGGATTTATAATTTAACCTTTTTAACTCTACGTACTTTCTGACCCTTTAGTTTGTGGATGCAGCTGAACTAGTTTGGCTCTTCTTCTGTGGTTTCATATCCTCTGACTGTGGTTAGACCCTCAGTGTTTCATAAGGTCATTGAGAGCCACTGGGTTCCTGCAGACTGTCGGGTCAATCTGTTGCCAAACTTTGACGCGTGGCCCAAAATAAAATGCAAATAAGCGTGTTTCTGAGGAGAGTTTAGAGATCTGATGGGACCTTTGTAAGTCAGATTTAAAGAGTGGGCTCAGACAGATCAGGGGAGAGCTGACGGTGTGCGTTAGAAACCTGCCAAGCGGCTCGTCCTCCTGATCCTCGGTCAGTTTCCTGTTTGTGTCACGATCAACCTTTTTAAAGACGAGTGAATCAAGCACTCATGTTCACCTGATCTGATTCACGTCTGTCTCTGACATGATCGTTAGAAAAAACAGGGGCCTCGCAGATTGTTGCTAGGGGACAGGATGGTAGATATCGGAGGTGTACAGTGACATGCTCTGCACTCTTGTTTCCATGACAACAGGGACGAGGAGGCAGCATCTCCAGGGTACCAGTGATGAAAACTGCATACCTGATGGAGTCTATCTGGTGTCCGTTTTGGTGTCTTTGTATGAACCTTCATCAGGATCAGAAACTCTGCTCTGAGGCTGAGTGATGGTTCAGCCTGTGGAGCTTCACAGCGTGTTGTTTTCAGTCTGCATGAAGGAGGGAATGTTTGTACACACTAACAGTACACACTGTTTATCACTCTGCTGGTTTGGGGCTGTAGCTGTGTGTCATCCTGAAAGTAGGTCATGTTAAAATGGTTAGATAACTGTCCTCATGTGGGAGTAATGTGTGGTCACTGCGGTCTATCTGGTATCTGCTGTCATATTTAATGATTACTGCTAGGGATGGGTACCTTTCACATTTGAACCGATACAGTACCGATGCCCGGTACCTGGGAAGTGGTATCGGTACTGAACGGTTCCAATTTTCTGTACTTTTGTGTGTTTATGTGGTAATAAATGTTAATAAAATCTCAATTTTTTTAAATTTAACATATTTATTTCTCAATATATAAAATGTAACAAATATATCAAAACAACATCCAACTGTTTGTATATATACATTTCTTCAACATGAAAACTCTTAACTATAATTAACTACAACTTAATAAATTAACTAAAACTACACAGTGTTTTTTCTTAATAATGCAAAAAATTAAGACCCAGCTCTATGTACTCCTATTCCTAAATCTTGTGCTTCAGCAGGTGCTTCCTCAGGTCAGAGGTATTCCCCCCGCTGGCCTTGCACTTCGTGTCACAAATATTGCATCGAGCATAATCTGCATCGCATTTAGAAAAGTGGAGCCACACTTTCAAGTGCTTTCTATCAGCCATGCTTGCTTTGATGATTGATCCTGCAGCTGCTGACGTCATTGCAGTCTTATGCGTGCAATGCTGTGTTCATGTTAGGCATGGAAAATCGCCTACTCTTCCACTCCCTCACAGTCACAAGGATGAGTTTACGTACCGAAACATGGTACTGTTTGATTTGACGTGAATCTGTACTCAGTAGTACTGACGGAATTCGGTCGGTACCTATAAAAGTACTGACTTCGGTACCCATCCCTAACTACTGCTTTATTGATGGATGTAAGGGATAATCTATGGTTAGCAGGTTGTGAAATGAGACTGACCCTGATTTATCCACAATGATTTTTGTATAACGTTTTTAAAAATAGTCCCAGTGATTCCTCGTCAGGGATCGTTCCATGGTGATGGATTCTTCTCTGCCTGTTGCGGTGGATTGAACATGAAACTGTCCTCATTCAGCTCTCCTTCTTCTCTGAGCTCTGCGGTTCACACACCTTTAAAAAGAAACTAATGTCACAACTTTGAACCCTGCTGCTATTATCACCACGGCTCATGGTTTAAGTTTCTTTGGAGAGATCACTAACCTATAACAAAACAAACAGATAAAAATGAGGTACATGTATGGGATGATGTGGTGAACAAGTGTTTATGTTCCTGACAGGGTGAGCAGAGAGAGGTTTGTCTGACTCTGATCTGACCACCTGCTCATGATACATTATCCCTCATAGGACAAACATCTCCCTCCAGAGTGAGACAACCACATGTTGTCAGGGTCCTGCTCAACCTGTCAGGATTCGTACATAACCACCCCTTCACTATACAGTATCGTGAGTGTTACCTGTTCACCACCTAAAGACATAAAGAGGCTGACCCTCAGATGGTTTTAGGATGATGTATTAAACTCGTAGTCCCTCTGATCCCTCGGCTGGTATGTATTCCAGCTGGCTACTTAACTTAACGGATAATTGGATCTGAATCGAAGCTTTGAGGAAATCCAGCTCTGAGTGTCCCATAATCAGAACCTCTGCTGGATTTCCCTCTCCAGAAACTGGATTAAGTTATATTTGTGTCTGCTTCAGGGATCTGAACGCAGCAGATAAAGGAGATAACAAGCGTTTAGACTACCTGCAGTGTGTGTGAGTGCTGAGCCGTCCCCGTTAGTCCCGCTGTGCTGGCACACTTTTTCGTCCTGCAAACACAAATACAGACGAGTAATCCGGCGTTAATCTGGATCAGAGAAGGCAGCGTTTAATTTGGCCTACAGCCGCACAGTCAGACCGCAGGTTTATGCCGGTTCAGTTTGTGGAAACGGAGCAGAGTGTGAGGCGGCTCCAAAGATTCGAGTCTGAGGGGACAGGCAGGGTTTCAGGATTAGTCTTCATCCTCAGAGTTTGGGAATCAGGAGAGACATGACAAATATTGTTTAAGAACTTTTTAAAATGAAGAAATAAAAAGAGAAAAAAGAGAAAAAATTGACAAATTTTAAGCCAAAAAAATCAGCATTAACAAGAAACGTAAAGTATTTCCCCTTATTTTCTTAATTTCTTCTTCTTAATTAGCTCACCATTATTTTTGTCTTTTGTGCTAATGCTAATGCTAGCTGTAGCTGCTTCTTTGTTATTCGTTGGGATGTCGACTTTTCAGGTGACTTATATAATCAATCGTGTGTTTAAACCTGAGGACTTTGCTCCTCCTCTCTGAATTCTTGCAGATCATGTTTGTAAACTGAAATCGTGTTCTCTTCTGAAACGGTGAAAAACATCCACACTGGTGACGCCACGTTTCCTCTCTTGTTATCTCGTTCTTCTTCTCTGTTTTAGAAAGTGTAGGCTTGTTGAGAACTACGTAAAAGCAATTATATTCAGGCGTCTTAATTAGATAATGCAGGAATATTTAATATGATATTCCAATTTTAATAAGCTTCCACTCCTCCTCCTCTTTTATCCTCCCTCCCTCTCCTTGTTCAATTCTGTTCTGGTTTTAAACTCAGCAGAGAGACCGATCACGAGACTGGTGCAAATAAGAAGTCTCACACCATCCATCACACGACCCTCATGACAGCTATCTTACCCTGTACTGAAGCAAACTTATGACACACCTCTGCCTGCTCCCCTCCTGTGTTGTGCTCTGCCTGCTCCCCTCCTGTGTTGTGCCTTGCCTGCTCCCCTCCTGTGTTGTGCTCTGCCTGCTCCCCTCCTGTGTTGTGCTCTGCCTGCTCCCCTCTTGTGTTGTGCTCTGCCTGCTCCCCTCTTGTGTTATGCTCTGCCTGCTCCTCTCTTGTGTTGTGCTCTGCCTGCTCCCCACCTGTAACCTGCTCTGCCTGCTCCCCTACTCTGCCTGCTCCCCTCCTGTGTTGTGCTCTGCCTGCTCCCCTCCTGTAACATGCTCTGCCCACTCCCCTCCTGTGTTGTGCTCTGCCTGCTCCCCTCCTGTAACATGCTCTGCCTGCTCCCCCCCTGTGTTGTGCTCTGCCTGCTCCCCTCCTGTAATGTGCTCTGCCTGCTTCACCCCTGTCTGACTTGCTCTGCATGCTAACAGTGTTGTTTCTCTCTCAGTCTGGGCTCAGCAGCTCTGCATGACTCCCTGGCAGACCCCAGGTACAAAACACCATCACCTGCTCACACAAACACACACACACATGCACACAGACACACTTCATGCATTTGCTGAGTAGCAGCTCAGGAGGGAGGTATCAGAAGAACTTGTAGTACAGCTATGACACAGATTTCACAGTCCTCTCAACAGCAGCAGCAGCTGGACGTGATGGAGCCACGTGTTTTTGTCCATCTCCTCCTTCAGAGTACAAAATATTTAAAAATAAGATCTGTGTTAAAAAACTCGAATCCTCTCTTAAAGCATGTTTGGACATAATCTTAAACGTACATTTCACCGTCTGAGTTTGTATACACCGTGTGTGTGGTACATTAATGCAACATGTTCTCACCTCCTCCTCGTCTCTCTGCACCCTGCAACATGTTCTCACGCTGCATTCATGATCAGAACATGATGTTCTGCTAACGATGTGCCTCACTGTGAGATCCATGAAACTGTCTTTAAATCGAAACTGAACCAACCAACAAACTCTTAAAGAGACAAGCAGCTGACTCCTGCTCGTTCCTCAGAACAGTCAGGATGTGTTTGACTCTGAGCCTCTCTGTGATCGACGGCCCTTCAGACACGTCAGATGAGTCTCTCCTCACCTCGTCACCTAGTCACTCTCCTGCTGATCTGCACAGCACTCAGATCCATTGCAATTAAGTTTGACCTTTCTCTTCCTAACCTGTGTGCTGACATCACACACACACACACACACACACACACACACACACACACACACACACACACACACACACACACACACACACACACACACACACACACACACACAGCATGTCCTGCTCACTGGCTGCCAGCAGGTGGCAGCATCTTTGAGAGTGTGTGACTTCGCCTCACAGAGCTGTTTCAGATCAGTGAGGCAGAAACACAGCAGCACCACATTATTGAAAGCTGTGTGTGTGACGCTTTGCGGAGGACATTTTTATTTACTGTGGCTCGTCTGTATAAATGTTGGATCTCGTTCAGTGAGTCCTTCCACAGCAGGTCAGTCATAAACCGGAATCACAGAGAGCTTCTTCTGGTGTAACTCTGAGTTTCTGTAGCTTCCAAAAAGGTTTTATTAAAGTTACGTTCACATTATTCAACATTATTAATAATCTTGTATATAACACGAGGAAGAGTTGGTGCTTTAGTGTTTTTGATTTAAGTGTTGTATTTTACTCTCTGATGTGTTCGGCCTGCCTATTTCCCAGCCTGAGCCATGAGCACTCATGTCAGGAGCAGCATCATCCCCTCACATTCTTCACAGATATTCAAACAAACTGAAATAAAGAACAATCATAAGCTGAGTAACTTCAGTAAATCCTGAAGGGAGAAGTTTGTCTTCCACTCTTAGACCCTCAGATTCACAGTACACCGACACTCTCATGGTGCTGCAGGATGCTCTTATCTTCAGGCCTAGGACTGAATGTCTGCTAAGGAAACCTTTCGCACGAAATCTTAAATTATTCAGAGGTGGAGGAGCAGGTGAGGGCTATCTGAGGGAGGAGGGCCTGTCAGGTGGAGCTGAAGGCTGCAGTAAATTTAAATGACTGATGAATGTACACACGTATGTACCTGAGTGTGAAGACATTATAGAACTCTTTACTCCAGACTCCGAGGTCTGCACCAGGGTTTCTCTCCTCAGTTTAAGTGTCAGATCAAAGAGGTCGGGTTAAAAAACATGGTAATGTCCCTTTAAGGTTTACCACACAGAGTGAGGGCTTGTTCCAGTCAGGGGGCGGAGCTTCAAGCTGTTAGGATGACGGACAACCAATCAGAGGTTGAGAGGGAGAGAGTGATGAGACACTTAAAAGGAGAGGAGGAGAGGAGATGTGTGTGTTGATCTGTAATTGCCTTGTGTCTGGTAATGCACTTCTTAATGCACACTCAGGGTCCATCACACACACACACACACACACACACACACACACACACACTCATGCACTGACTGTCCATCATTACCACGCATTCCCATGATGCATCAGTCTCAGCCTCAGCAGTCCGCAGGGCGTGTTCTGGTTTACTGGATGAGAGTGAATGTGTGAGTCGTGTGCAGGTTGTTTATGTTGTTTGTTTGTTGTTGTTGTTTACATCCTTTATTCCGTGTATCAGCCTTTATCTATTTCTGTGTTTGTTTGTTTGTTTGTTTGTTTGTTTGTTTGTTTGTTTGTTTGTTGTTGTTGTTGTTTGTTTCTCAGAGGATGAGTGAGCGGCCGGAGTTTCATGTTGTGACCCTGCTGTGGTCTGTTTTTCCTCTTAGTTCGTGGTGTAACTGAGTCTGTGCCGAGTGTGTGTGTGAGTGTGTGTGTGTGTGTAAGTGTGAGTGTGTGTATGTGTGTGTGTCACCATGTTAAATGTCGTACCTGCCGCACGCACACTAAGAGGTCGTCGTTCTCTTGCAGTGGACAAAAACAAACCCCGGGAGGCTCCAGCGAGACCATCCAACAGCAGCAGCTCACAGGGAGCAGCGCCCCCTGCAGGAGGAAACAACCAGAACCAGCAGCAACCTCCACCTGACCTGGTAATGCTCTTCCTCTTCCTCTTCATCTTTAGATACGGAGCTTTAGGATTCAGACACGGCTCAGTCAGGGGCGAGACAGTGTTCTCCACAACCAGGCATAAAAACTAGACGTTTGTTAACCATGAGTCGAGAGCAGAGAGCAGCGTACGTGAATTAATCATCAAATTACTTCTTTATTTTCATTCTCTCCTCTCCTCTTCCTCTCAAGTTAAAGGATAAATAACCTCTGTGTATTATGAGATGTTACCCTTTGCTTTGACTCATTGATAAAGCGTGTCAGCTCCCGGACAGACGGACTATCTTCAGTCAGTAAAGCCGCGTTGAGGCTGAGGTCGAGTCAGAATACTGAAGAAAGTCTTCCTGCAGACAGACCTCCTCCCAGTCAGATTCACTTTAAACTGAAGCTGATGTTCACATCATCAGAGTCTCAGGCCTCAGAGCCTAAGGACTTAGGACTCAGAGCCTCAGGACTCAGTGATAAAACTATAAGAGCGAGTTGCTGGTCTTCCTCTGCCCTGATCTGTCGTTTGTCTCAAACTAAAGGTTTTGGTTCCCAGTGAACTATTTGAAGTTACAGATACAGCAGAAACATCCTACCCGGTTAAGGCAGAGGTCAGAGAGACCCATGACCTGAGAGGGAACGTTAACTCTTGTGAAGTCTGGTGGTTTTATGATAGGAGACGTCTCAGATTCAGAAAGTCTTTCTTTAGAGGGATCTTTTTCACAAAGTCAGATTGTGACTTCTGTCCCTGGTTTAATTAAATAAAGGATGCTTTATGTGGTTTTTAAAGGACTCTTTGATGCGGAGGAAGACCAGCAACTCCTAGAAATGCTTTAAAACTCAGCCCTGGTCTGAAGTGTTCTGGTTCCTCTTTAGACCTGTTCCATATTTATAACATGAACCCTTTCTGCACATGGATCCGGTCTCTCCATCTTAACTGAAGAACTTCTGTGTTTTTTGTTTATTACAGGCACCAGACGTGGTGAACGCTAACACCCAGGTAACCCCAGTCCCTGTTCCTGAAACCACCCACACCCCTTCAGGAACCACTGGGGCCCCTGGTCTGGGGTTTAAAGCCAGAACAGGATCCCGATCCAGCCCCAGGACCGGGTCCCGTCTGCAGAGCGCAGCAAGGCCGGCCTCAGGCGGAGCTGCTGTCGTGTCGGATGTGACGGTGCAGACCAAACCAAACCAGAGCAAAGAGCAGGCGGAGAAGAAGAACCAGGCCATCACCCAGCTGAAGAGGCTGCTGGTCCAGGGGAACAAGAGGGCGGAGGCTCTGGCTACAGTCATCCAGCATCTCTTCACTGAGGTACGACGCTATTTGATGTTTACCTACAGATTCACAGGTTAGATTCTGACAAAAAGAAATCTCAGAGGCTGATGAAGACCAACATCAGTGTGTTCGATTTAGTAGATCACAGCCTGACGAGTTCAGCTCATCTGGTCTGAGATTTCAGGGAGCAAAAGAACAACACTAAAAGAGGTTTAAAAAATAATGAATTGTGGTATCATAAAAAAACTAAATGTTATACAGACATTATTATTTATTTACACTTTTTAAAAAATGTATTTACACTTTTTTAATTTATTTGGTTATTACCACTTTTTTTAAATGTATTTGTTTATTAACACGTTTTGATTTATTTATTATTTATTTACCCTTTTTTATTTATTCATTTATTTAAACTTTTTTAAATTAATTTATTAATTAACTTTTTTTATGACAGATTAAAATGTGAATTTTCAACTTGTAATTATTTCAATTTTTAACATTGTTTCTTGTTGTTAAATAGAAAATAAAGGGATAAGAATCATTGAGGTAAATATATATGACAAAATAGTTATAAATTAAAAAAAAACTGAGTACTCAATTAAATTAAATTAAATATATATATAAATATTTGAAATGAAAAGTGAAATTGTATCTATCTTTATATTTAGTTTATATTTTAATATCTTAATCTTTTAAATTTGATCTTATTTTTCTGTATTAAACTTATTTTTTAAGTAATATCCCATTTATTTCCTTTTAATTCCCCCAAAACAGGAACTAAGTTTTCTTAATATTAAGAGATAAATCTTAATGTTAGTTCTCATCTTGTTCATGAAAACAGCGTGTTATGTCATATAAATTTATACGTCATTAATGCACAGTCAGGTCCCCTGAGTGTGTAACCAGGGCTCCATCAGGTGATCTGAACCTCACCTGTCGTCCTGTGTGCTGAGAGGGCTTCTGTGTCTCTGTTGGATGTGGCGGCTCGGTGTCGTCCCTCCTCTCCTCCTCTCTGGATGAGTTTGAACACGTTGGTGTGTTTTGGTGGAGGGGCTGAAACACTCGTTATCTGCTCTCCCTCCTTCCCCTTTGGCGAAATAAAGCACAGCCTGTGATTAAAGCCTGCTGGAGCTGTTGGTGGTGATGAGGTGGAGATTCTTTTTAAGGAGCTGAGACACGGAGAGCGGAGGAGTGGAGGTGTAACGGCTGTTTGTAGGCGGAGGTGTAGAGGCAGCAGAGAAAGCGAGCACCAGCCTTTAACAATAACCAGATACAGAGACACGGAGACGAGCTGCATCCTCCATGCTGCTGCTGCTGTGATGGAGGAGCTGCTCTTTATTCAGGATCACACTGAGTGTGTGTGTGGTGCAATCATAAACATCTCCTCCTGCTCACTGCGGCTCATGAATATCAGGATAACTAGTCCTAATATAGACGTGGGCGTCAGTGAATCCCGTCCCGGTCCGTAACAGGTCGAACGTTGATGCTGATTGGCTCATTCGGGCTCCAGGATGTGTCGGTCTCAGAGTCCTGGAGCTCAGAGGCTGCTGGGTAAATGTTTGCTCTGTGATTAGAGGGACGAGTGATCCTCTGTGAGGCGGCGACCACGTGATGTAAACCTAAACACACACAGACACATCAGTGGAGCCATCAGAGGTCTGTGTGAGCGCTCAGCAGACGTGTGTCCTCACCCTGAACTGTCCTCCTGTTTCTGCTCTCCATGACACGAGCAGAAAGCAGTCCTGTCTTCACCTCAGGAAAACTGGAGTTCATTTAACCTGCTTCACATCGTGACCATCAGTTTATCAGTATGCAGAGTCAGATATTTGAGCCTCACTTATTTTTTACAGCGTGTCAGACGAGTGTTTCTCTCTGAGTGAAAGTGGCTTCTTATCTTTAGTACAGCCTGGTATCGTGTGTGTGTGTGTGTGTGTGTGTGTGTGTGTGTGTGTGTGTGTGTGTGTTACATAACCCTCAGTGTTGTCCTTGATAAGAAGAGTTTTGTGAGTTTGTTTTTTACTTTGAGACCACCTGAGAGAGAGAGCAGAGACGGATCCCGCCTGCTCTCCTGGTTATTGATGAGTCTGATGGTGTGCTGCAGAGGGGGAGGTGACGGGGGGAGGGATGGATAAAAGAGAGGGAGGGGTGGAGGAATGCAGCAGCTGCAGGTTTAGCCCTGAAGCTCTTTGACTTTGAGATGATGTTTGTGTGTCTTTATCTGAAGCATGAAGTCAGAGTTATCTAATCTAAGCTACTCCCTCTGAAGGCGACAGGTGAGGAAGACCTGCAGAGCTGCTTCTCCTGCAGGGGGTGCGTTTAGTTTCATGGGAGTGTTAAAGTGCATTTTGACCAAGAGTGTCAGGGTCTTTTAGCCCCCAGAACTACTTTCCCCTGAACTAAAAGGTTCCTGTGCCCCCATTGTTGTCTGCGTTTCGGCCGCGGGCTGAAGTCCCGGGTAGATTGTACAAATCAGGCTAGTGACGTATGGGACAAAAAAAGTAAATGCACTACACCACCAGACCAGTAGAGGGCAGTAAAACAAAGAGGAATGCCATTCATCACAGATGACACCATAGAAGCAGATGGACAGGCAGGTATCATTATGAGCAACACAACAGTTAGCCTGTTAGCATGAAGAGACTCAGCTGGTCTGTTTTAGATGGTGCTATATTTCATCACAGATGGATTCACTGAATCAACACGTGAGAGGAGATAAGCGCGATTAGCAAAGACGTTTCAACATGGCTGTAAAATCCTTTTGAACTCAAAAAGCCGTGGCAGAGATCGGCCGGTTTTTTGGTTTAAACAGCGACCCTGTTAACTGGAGACTTTCAGCCGGATGCATCCCTCATAAACGTCTTTAGACGATCATTAAATATCTGATGAGGATATTTTGAAATCTTAATAAAAACTAAACTAGTTTGCATTCCCAGGAACTCCCTCTGTGTTTCAACAGCTGTGTAAACTCCACAAACACTGACTCGTTCAGCTGAAGGTCTCCAGTTTACAGGGTCACTTTTAAAACTGTAACACCGGGAGAGACGCATTCACGGTGGGCTGAGAGAAGACTACTGTTACAAGCTTCTAAATCAAGAGAGTCACAGCTTCTTCTTTTGAAAAGTACACACACATACAAAAAAGATAGAACAAATAAAAACACTGAGGTTAATCTAACAATCAGACAGGTTCAGCATTGCAGGCTCTGCATCCGAAAGCCCCGGGACCTTTGAAAAGTACTACCCTCCTAGCAGGGGCTTTTTAGGGGGGAGATTATCTACCCCTGAACTAAATTTAGACCCTGGGTCCTCTGGTTGAAAAACGACTTTAGTCTGGGCGGGTGGGGTCTGAAGAATCTGTGTTGGGTCGTCCTTTGTTTCTGAATGTGTCGTATAAAAACAAAGAAGCTCAGGACGGAGACACCCAAAGAGTTTCTGTGAAAGCAGGAGTTTCTGTTTTCAGCTTTAAATCTCTCTGCTGTAGATTCAGTGTCATCCTCAGCTCTCTGGGAATCTCTTTCTGTATCTATCACTCTCAGATTCTGTGCTCGCCCACTGACAACAGTCTGATCAGCTGTCCTGTAGCTTAGCTTGTAGCTGTTAGTTCAGATTCAAAGTGCAGATTACTTTGAGCCATCTGAAGTGAAATGAAGCTCCTAGGTGTCAGTAGCTGCAGAAGCTTAGCTACGGTGTGCTGCAAGGACAAAAAGCAAGGGATTAAAACATATAACACGTTCATTGCATTACAATTAACTGCTGATGAAGAGTCTCATCGATCAGGAGGCTCAGTAATGGTATAAATAAAAACAATGATCTTGTCCTCTGATCAGACCCACGTTCATCGTCCCTGAGAGGGGATCTGATCTGAGTTTGAAGCAGAAACTGGTTTTCATTGTGGCTCCAGAGTCTGATCAGAGCAATGTGAGGTGTTACAGTCGAGTTATATAAAGACTAATCTGACCGAGGAAGAGGAGCACAGCGTTAGATAAGAGTCTGAGTGAAGACAGACGCCTTAAAGACAGATCTGTGAGTGAAGACAGATAACAGGAGAGATAGGAAGAGAGGAAGGAGGCGCTCGCATTCCTCCAAACATACAGCAGGAGGAGGAGACGAGGGAGGAGGACGAGGGAGGACAGGGAGCTCTGTGGTGAACAGGTTGAGAGCGGGAGGAGGGGCCGAGTGAGCAGAGAGAGAGAGAGAGAAAAGAGAGAGAGAGAGAGAGTGCCTTCAGTAGGAGGGCAGAGAGAGAGAGTGATCGAGAGAGGGAGGACTTAACAACAACAGCAGAGGAGCACGTTCCCCTGAAGTGTGTGTGTGCGTGTGTGTGTTTTCATTCACGGAGACTCCATGGGCTCCACGGCCAGCAAAGCTCACTCCAACCCAAGGAAGGCCTCCACTCAGCGCCGCAAGAAGAAACGCAAGGTGTGTGTGTGTGTATGTGTGTGTTTTGGTCTCTGTGTCTCTGAGTGAAAGCCGGAGCAACTCTGAGCAACAACGTCAGGGGATTAAAGGTTTTACCATCAGGTCACTTTCCAGGATCTTAGCAGAGGGAGTTTCAGGATCCTGGGTTGACTCTGGGATCACATTAGCTGCTGAGTCAGCCTCACCTGGACCCTGAACGCCTCAACCTGGACAGCGGGGGCTCGAACCCTCGTCCTCCTCAACACGCTGTCCGAGGATCTGGAAACATTCCTTGCTGTCTCTGCTGCCTCACTTTACTCACCCTCAACAACAGATGGCTTTTATGGCTTTGTGTGTGTTTGTGTGTGTGTGTGTGTGTGTGTGTGTGTGTGTGTGTGTGTGTGTGTGTGTGTGTGTGTGTGTGTGTGTGTGTTTCCATTGTACATTGTAAATTCCACTGCTCCTGTTGGAAGACTACTGTGTGTGTGTGTGTGTGTGTGTGTGTGTGTGTGTGTGTGTGTGTGTGTGTGTGTGTGTGTGTGTGTGTGTGTGTGTGTGTGTGTGTGTGTGTGTGTGTGTGTGTGTGTGTGTGTGTGTGTGTGTGTGTGTTTGTGTGTGTGTGTTTGTGTGTGTGTGCTAGCAGAGGTAAATGTTATGGTTATTTAATGGATTATGGAACAGAGCAGAGCAGAGCACCTACACTCATGAAGTCCTCATGTTTAAGAGTGTGTTTGTGTGTGTGTGTGTGTGTGTGTGTGTGTGTGTGTGTGTGTGTGTGTGTGTGTGTGTGTGTGTCTGTGTGTGTCTGTGTGTGTCTGTGTGTTTGTGTGTGAGTGTGTGTGTGTGTGTGTATGAATTAGTGAAGATTATTTCTTGAAGCCTATCTGAAAACATTAGACTTTAGTTTTATGTACAGGCTCAGAAACCCTTCCATCAAAAGTCTGAAGAGTCCTGATCTTTAAGAAAGTCGTGGTCGCACCGTTTTCAAGTCCTAAAGTCCGGCCCACATTAAAAGAGTTTTAAAACCTGCAGGTGACAAACTGTGAGAGAGTTAGTTCTTATAGATCGTCACAGCTCACACGATTCACCAACAAGTCATCAGACTTCACAGGTAGCAAACATGGTGGACGACAGGAGCGAAGTGTTGCTAGCTGCGAAGCTTCCTGGTCCATCCGTGTGTCCTGCTCAAGCGGCAACCTCCGGTCTAAAAATATGAGTCCAATGTAGAAGTGCTACAAACTGCAGTTCATCGAGGATCCGATTGAGGCTGGCTCCGGAAGTATCAGAAACCACATACACACCAATTCAAAAAAGACAATCTTCACAGCAGAAATAAACATGTTTACAGCCTGGGACAAAAGACGAGTGTAGTCTGGATAGCTCATTTCTGGATCGGCACACACTGTAGGGGTGGATTTTTGTCTAATGCAGTAATTTTGAAGATATTGAGATTATGGGTCTTCCAACGAGAGGCACAGCTGACTTGATTGACAGGCGGGAACACTGTAGCTATTGGCTAGGAGGCTCAAAGCCCGCCTCTTTACGTCACAATCGCTCGACAGCAGCAATATGGCTGCAGCTGTATATTGGCCTCAAAACAGCGCTTCAGAAACAGATGGGTGACGTCACGGATACTACGTCCATATTTTATACAGTCTCTGCTCCTGCTCCTCTCTCTGTCAGCATGTTTCACAGACACGTTGTAGAAGCACTTGTGTTGTTGCCAAAAATCAACAAGTCAGTCCTCCGTCTCTGACGTCCAGCTGACTTCATACTTCCTGTTTACTGTTGTCACCATGGCTGCTTCCCTCTTCAGTCAGCCTGCTTCCTGATTGGCTGTAATTTCATTCCCTGTACAAATCCACAGAGAGTGAGCTCAGCTGTCCTCATGTTTTATGTTAAGGGTTTAAAATTGGTGCAGCAGTAATCTCCTGAGCAGATCCAGGGAGGAACACAGTGCTCCGTGGGAAGTTAAAGGAGAACTCTTTTCGCTTGATATTTTTCACCAGATTTGGAGGTTGGAACGACAGATAAGAGCTGCTCTGCTCGAGTCGTGAAGCTGAACTGTTTGGGCTGTGCTGACAAAGTTTCAGAGATCAGATCGAATCCCTCTGGTTTTAAAAGAGAGGTTCCTAAAGCAGACGTTCCTCTGCTCCCTGTGAATCATCCATACTCTGAGAACAGAAACACCATGAAGCTCAGGAAGTTTTAGCCTTGATAGGTTTGATTTTCTGTCTTTTTGTTTCTACTGTTCACTGAGTTTCAGACAGTTTTCAGTCTCTCTGAGTCCATCAGATGAATATACAGATCTCTGAGAGCACAGACTTTGAACAGATTGGTTATCCCTTATCTCTGATGAGAACATGTGAAGGTCAAATTGTGAATATGTCAGACATCAGACTCCAAATATTTGGTGCTCCTCTTTTCGTCTCATACTTTGTCTTGCTTTACAAAACTGCAAATATTAAACTTTTCACAGCGCCATGTTTCTAACCCTTGTATGCAACCTCAGTCTGACCTCTTCTTCTTCTTCTTCTTCTTCTTGTCTCTCTGTGCAGCGTGAGGAAGTCTTTAAGCAGAAGAAGGAGCTGTCTCTGGAGCTCACCAACCTCCGAGATGAGCTGGGTAAGAGACTCTCTGTGCACACCTGTCCATGATCCTAAATGTGCATTCATATGCCTGAACACGCTGTATCTCTGCTGTATTTGCATGACACATACACACACACACACACACACACACACACACACACACACACACACACACACACACACACACACACACACACACACACACACACACACACACACACACACACACACACACAAAGCTTATCAAGGCCAGGTCAACTGCCATTCAAAACCTGGTGCCATAGTGACGTGCAGTTGCTCCTCACAGCTGTCAGCATGTCTGCTACATTAGGAGCTGCAAACCTGAGGTTCATCAGAGTTCTGGATTTATGATACTGAACGTTTAATGACCTCCTGATGGATGATCAGATCATTGCTCATGTTTTTACGCTGATCCGTCACACTCAGCATCCTGTTGTGGAACAGACTGTGAGTGTGTGTAGAGAACACATCATACAGGGCAGGGAAAGTCTGCAGAGGAGAAGTCCTCGGTCTCTACCTGGAGGAAGGTGATGCTTCAGCTTGGGGTCTCTGATCCACTTCATGCTGAATCAGCTCTCACCTGTCCTTCTTGTGCTAATGCTAACTGCAGCTACACCTTTAATCCTTTTATCCCCTTGATGACGACACATCAGCGGGTTAGTAAGTAAACGTTCAGAGCTCATCATATTCTCGCTCCTAAACAGAGAGGAAGTGATGAAGCTTGGCTGATGGAGGCGCTGCTTTATGTTCTCAAGAGTCAGGAGTAGGGCTGGGCGATAATTCAATAACAATAATTATTGTGATATCATTTTTTTAGATATGAATTTGATAAAAAATTAAATATAAATAAACATGTAATTGCACCACCGGCCAGTAAAAAGGGAGGGGCCGCTAGTGAGCTTTAAACGAGAGTTGGCACCCAACATTAAACAGAAGAAGTAGACGGCATTGAACAGCCAATCATGTCGCAGGGTGAGAGGTAGGCGGGGCTTTAAGACGTTTGGAGCAGAATGTAAACAGCTAAAACAAGCGACAATGAAGAAAACTGAAATGCTACTAGCTCTAAGCAGAGTTGTTACTCTGACACTGAGTCGACGCTGCGTTAACTATTAACTAAATACACTTTGTTAAATATACTTTCAGGATGTGGGGAAAGGAAGAGCACAGAGACAAATTCTGCTGTGCATTTCTTTTTATTTCTTATTAAGTTATATTTTTGGGCTTTTTGCCTTTATTTGTTAGGACAGCTGAAGAAAGACAGGAAATATGGGGAGCAGAGAGTGGGGGAAGACATACAGGAAATGGTCTACAGGCCGGGAATTAAACCGGCGACCCCTGCGACGAGGACTGTAGCCTCTGTATGTGGGGTGCTTAGACCGCTAGGCCCCCAGCGCCCGACTGTGCATTTCTGACACGTTTAATGTCCACCATGACTGTCTTGAATAACATTGATGCATTCACTGCACTGTGGGAAACAACATCAATCTACCCTTAACCCTTAGTAATCTTAAAGGGTGTGCACAACTCAAAACAATACTGTATTAAACTGATACACAGTACACAATTTTATGTATATTTGTTGTAAATGTAAATCAAAATTATGGAAATAACCTCAACCTGAGAAAAATAAGAATCTACAAACTAAAACTTCACAAAAATCTCATCTTACATTAAAGACCTGCTTCCTGTTAGCACCGTCAGAAACGATGGATTCAAGAAGTTTATCAGAAAACTAAATCCAGATACAAACTAACAAACTGTCTGGTTTCTTCAGCTTTCACTCAGGAGCAAAGATATGACTTTAAATTTAAATGAAATAATGATTTGATTTTTATTGTGATAATTATCGATATCGACTGATATGAAATATTTTATCTTGATAACATCATTTTCAATATCGCCCAGCCCTAGTCAGGAGGCTTTAGAGAGGTCGTTGTGAGAGCTGTCAAAGATTCTCTCTGTGCCATGATCACTTTCTGAAGTCTCACGCTGCAGGACCGTCCGACCCGTCAGAGATTAAAACAGAGACTCTTACAGTTTCTATTTGAAGCTTCAGTCATCACTGCGTCTGTGAGAGTGATGATTAAACTGTACTCGTGTTTGTGTGAGCCTCACATGTGAACATGATATCACAGAGTAACCCTCGTCGCTCTGCTGTGGTGGAAAGTTGAACATAGTTACAAAAGAGGATTATAATAATCCTACATAATGTCACCTGAACTACCTGGGGGCGTGCAGAAAACTATTAACAACAGTTTCCATGTTAGCGTGTGTGTATGTGTGTGTGTGTGTGTGTGTCTGAGGTGTGTTACAGACTTTGGCAGACTGCCTCGTCGCCACCATTAAGACAGGTTTTCAGGTGTGATTGTTACAAACAATGCAGACGGAGGAGAAGGAGCCGAACATGAATCGTTTGATCGTGACGATGTTTCATGCACGTGGCTTTCAGAGCGACGGATGTTTCCAGATTTCAGAAACACTCCAGGTCGTGATCTTTAGTTTCTGTGACGAGGATCAAAGCTATCTGAAAGTCACTCTCTGCTTTATTCTCTTAAGACCAGCTGAGGGTTCGTACGGGAGTGACAACACCCACACACACACACACACACACACACACACACACACACACACACACACACACACACACACACACACCCACACACCCACACACCTCTACCGTCTATTTACACTAAGACTGTACGGTTACACACGCTCTCACACAGAGGGAGGGGCAGAATGGAAAACAATCGGTTGGTATTTGTCTTTGTTTGTCGTCGGTGATGATGAAGCCAATTTGAGGAGAGTCTAACGATGAAAGGAACCTCACAGTTCTAGTTTTTAGAATAAAGATCAAATCTGTATACAAGTAAAGTGTCTGTGTTTGGGGGAATGAGAGCTGAGCGGACGTTAGCTTGTTCAGGATTTTTGAGGGACAGATTTCCCCCATCCAACCCCGGATGGAGGGTCTGCACGCAGAGCATGGAGCCGAGTTATCTCCAAAACTCTGATCTCCTTAAAGAAAGTACAAACCCAGATATCAAAACCTGGAAAGACTGAACAAACAACACATGTTAAATCTAGGGTTGGTAGCCACGGAAAACTAGCATGAATTTGAATGTAGCATTTCCGCAGGACTCCATCTAACCCCCCCTCCCCTCGGAGCTCCTCCAAAACGACGCCCCCGCTCACATGCACGAGCGCTGCTGATTTAGGACTTTATGATGGTGACTGATTCAAAACTGGTCCTCAAAACATCGTTTGTGATTTGCACTACGTCAACTCATGTCTCACTCAGCGGTTAGAAAAAAGCAAAACATTCTCATAGTGAAAGTTAAAAACACAAACAAACATGAAATGTATGTGCAGGAGGCGGGCAGAACAGCAGGATAGGATTTGATTGGTTTCATCATTTGGCTCCTGATGGCAGGGATTGGTTGGTGTTTTCCCAGGTTTACTCCGGCTGTAGATAGCGGCTGTTTTTCACTCTTTTTTAAGAACACATTATGTATTGATTACCATCAGGACAGAAAGATCATTTTAACTAGTATAACAAAAAGTGTATCTAAATCTGACTACCAACCCCAGCTTTAACAGATGAGCTTTAGATGAAACCAGGCTGTGAACCTCAGAGGAACAGAGAGGAGTCTGATTCTCACATTTTAAAGTCGGGCGTAGAAACTGAACCCGTCAGACTGACTGATACTGCATCGTGTTTGTTTCCTCTTTCTGAATGGTTGTCAGATATTTGTGCATTGAGTAAAAGGTCAAAGGTTATCGTGGTTGTATTCATAGATATGATGGCCGCTCACACACACACTCAGAGAATCAAAAATAACCTCCTGATTTAAATACGCGAGGCGCACCCATGCACATGTGCTCCTCATACCACCATAAATCTGTCTGCAGTACACACACTCAAACTACCTGCGGCCCCACACACACACACATACACACAGCTAAAGAGTACACACTGTTCACCCTCACTTTCTCTCTCTCTTCACTTTCCCTCCGTCCATCATTCGTAAAGCTTCGACTGTAATCTTTTCTTTACTGCGTGTTTGACCTTTGGCTCGTCTCTGTACACACAGAGCTGAGGAATGTCAGCAATGCAAAGACCCCTGCTGTCAGCACACACTCTCACACACACACACACACACACACAAAGAGCTGTCTTCCTCTTCGTCTGTAGCTGAACAGGAACAGCCAGTTTGAGTCTCTCAGCCTGGTGTCGGCTGGTTAATGGTTTTCTTGTGAAGGAGTGACTTTAACCTGGAGGATCCGTCCCTGAGTGAACACTTGAATACGTCGGTGAGAGTGCTTGTAAGGTCTGAAGGAGAGGAATCTTAGTGATTTATAAAAGTGTTGATAAATAGCCGTCAGATTGAAGCTGAGAGTTTGATTCATCGTTAAGTGAAGAGTCAGACTTCAGGGCAGCAGTTAAAGTCTCTTCTTCTATGATTGATGTTTGCAGCAGATATTTCTTCCTGAGGCTCTTCAGAGTGAAGACAACAACGTTAAACATTTTCTATGAGCGAGGAGGAATTTAGTCAAACATCACAGATTCTTTAAAACCGTCAAATCAAGTTTCCCCTGTTTCTCTGACTCGTCCTGTCTCTTTTAACTTTTAACTGATTCTCTCATGGCTGATGAAGAGAACGCCATGTGTCCCTCTCTCGTCCCCTAAAGTGACCCTCTGACTGTTAACCCTGAAGTGATGTCATCCCTTCACGCTGCCACCTGCCCTCCACCTGCTGTTTCAGAGTGTGTTGTCGGGTGTGTGACAGAGAGCGAGTTTGTGTCTCAGCTGTCATTGGCTTCGTGTGTCCGTCAGCACAGCGTCAGGCGCCACGCTCGCTCTGTAGAGCGCCATTCAGAGAGGAGCGACACCTGTCCTCTGCAGCCGGCTGTCACCACACACTTATATAACACCGGGTATTAATGGAGTATGAGTGTGAGTGTGAGTGTGTGCGTGTGCGCGCGTGTGTGTGTTTCTGATCACTAAAAAGACTTCTCTTTTAATTCTGCGAGCTGACACGCTGCAGAGGCGTTTGTTTGTGCAGGTGCTCCCCTCACCTGGATACCTCAACAGATATCTCAGACTGTAGGTGGACATAAATCAAAGTAGCGTGTGATGACGGGGAGGGGTGGATGGAGGGAGTGATGGAGGGATGGAAGGAGCGTGCATGTGCTTGTGAAGCTCTGATTTAGTCGTGACAGGAATGAGTCCTCTACATTCCTCTGAGCTGACATGCAGATGTTTTCAGGGCCGGACCCCGAGTCTGCTGTGAGAGTGGTTCAATTGGAATGTGGCACACACACACACACACACACACACACACACACACACACACACACACACACACACACACACACACACACACACACACACACACACACATACACTCAGAATCTGTTATTGGTTACCTGTTCAGACACTGCCTGTTCCCGGCATGTCTGTGCTGACATGATGTGGTGGTATGAATTTATTGGTGCGTGTTGTTGATCCGCCTTCAAAATAAAAGTCTGATTATGACTCTTTATGACCTGATATGATCTCATCCAGCTGTCACTTTAATTTAATGTAACCCTGTTAGTTATTTAATGATTCAGACAGATATCCCTCTGCACAGTCTGAACTCTCCCTTTTCTAATATCTCATCAATCTGACATTAGTCTCTCTGGCCCGACAGCTCCACATAGAACTTCTTATTTTAGGATTAACCGTCCAGAAATAAAGATTTAAATTCTCATATTTAGTAGAAATATTTATTAAAATAGAGAACGTGTGATCAGCTGTGTTTCACTTCAGGGGCTTCTTCTTCTGAATGCTGAAGTTTGAGTTCTTTCTCTTGTTCCTAATCTCTTTAAGCGTTTTTGTTTTTAATGTTGCTAAAAAGAAAGTTTTCCTTTAATCAAATCAAATCAAGTTTAATTGTCGTTTTGTTCATACCAGTGTAAAAAAACAACAAAAGAGCATTTCCAGGAGATGCCCTGGAAACGCTCTTTTGTTTGTTTTGTACACCTCTTAAGGTTAAAGGTTAAAGGTTTACCAGCGTGCAGAGGGACAGACAGCACAGAGCATGCAAACAATGTTACAGAAAAACACGACGGAGAGAATAAAAGATCAGACACAACAGTTTGAAATAAAATAACTCCTCAGTTAAATCAGTTATCAATCAATGATCATGTTTCAGAATGAATGTGAGCTGTGATTTAATATTCTAACTTTCAGAACTTACTGTCTGGTTTCTCCTCTACTAGTTTCTCCTCTCCTCTCCTCTGTTTGAGGCTCTGTTTGGTTTAAGGCCCTCGGGGAAGGCGTGCGTCAATTTATTTTTGGGCAAAAAATAAATTGATGCACGCCTTAGTGAACTTTGTGTCGGGGTTGTCTACATTAGCCATCTGGCTGACAAAAACCAGCGCCTCGGTGTGGGCAGTCTGCAGCCGGTGCCGGTGCTGAAGGGTCTGCTGAAGGCCAGACTAAAGATCGAGCATCTTTACTACAAACTGACAGACAATCTGCAGACTTTTAGGCACACGTGGGCCATCATGGGGGTTCTCTGCTCCCTAGGGGGTGAAGGAGGAATCATTATAAATTTCTGAATGAGACGAACCCTTTGGTGTTCTTGTTTTCCTCTGTTTGTGTTTGTGTTCAGGATTTTCTTCTGTTCGTTGTCAGAATTAAGTAATGTCCCTGTTGAAAAAGGAAAATAAATGGTGTTTTAAAAACCTCTCCTCTCCTCTCCTCTCCTCTCCTCTCCTCTCCTCTCCTCTCCTCTCCTCCTCTCCTTCCAGTCTCGTCGTCACAATGCTGCAAGCACCTGCAGAAGGAGAAGGAGGAGGTGCGTGCCGGCCTGGAGGAGGCCCTGCAGAGGCTCGAGGAGCAGCACAAGGAGGAGCTGGTGCAGCTGGAGGACAGGTGTGATGTTCACCTCTCACACTTCTCTCTCTTCTTCCTGAGTTTGGTCATGTGACAGGTGACTCACCTGACGTTCTTCTTCTTCTTCTCTCTCGTCCGTCTGTGCGACAGATTGAGGAGCTTCTACCAAACAGAGTGGGACAAAGTCCACCAGACGTACCAGGAGGAGGCTGACAAGTGCCGCGTGTTAATGGAGCAGCAGGTTAGAATGACACACGCTTACATACACACACACGCACACACGCACGCACGCACACACGCACGCACGAACACACGCACGCACACAAACACACACACAGTTTAATGAGATGCCGTTAGTCACTCTGCTCTCTGTAACAAGTTTCTTCTTGTTGGCCTCGTTAAAATGTTCTTCAGCCTGTGCGTCCCATAAATCCAGTTTGATCACGCAGTCATTACACAACAGGTGACAGTCAGCGCTCCCTCCACCTGATGAGTTATTCATAAACAGATTCATTAACAGCTAACATAGCTGCAGGAGAGCTGGGATTACTGTCGAGCTGGAGGCGGAGTGTGACTGAAGAACCCGAGGCTGCGTCTGCAATTAAACGTTTATAGGATGATGTTTGTTGTTCCACATGCAGGAGATCAGCACAGAGAAGGTCTGCTCTGTCCACAAAGGGGCGCCAAGTGAGAGATAATGTACAGTTAGCAGGTCGTCATGGAGAATAGAATCCTGACAGGGTGAGACAACACGCCTACGTGATGCTCGTTTTAATGCTTTAGCCACATTGTTCTGATGCTAACGGAAGTAAGCGGTTTCCCCTCACCTTACAGTCTGTGGTGTCAACAAGCAGAAGCTGAATGTGTCTGAACTCATTTTCCGTGGATTGATTTGACATGACATGTGATAAGTTTGACTCTGCCGCTGCTTATGTTAGTGAAAGTTAATAACCGTTGTCAAGGAGTTTAGACCAATCAGAATCAAGCATCTTACACAGTCAGAAGATCAGGAAGAGAGCCAGGTGATAAACACCTCCTTCATATAAATCAAACAAATCACAACACAACCAGGGAAAGTAAAATCTATGACCCGCTGACTTCTTCTACTCTCTGTCCCGGTTCAGGTGGAGGAGCTGAGGACTCGACAGGAAGCAGAGAGGAAGAATCAGGAAGTGAGCCACAGCCAGAAAATAGAGAGTCTCAGACAGGAGCATGAAGAGTCAGTGGAAGGTGAGTGCACGTCGTACACACACCTGTATCAGCTGGTCTCAGGACCTCTGAGACCAGCTGACAACCAAAGTTAAGTAGCATCATCGCAACCTGCTGTGTGGGAGTGTGAATAACTACTGTATTACTGCAGACACACTGCGCCACAGGAAACACACCCTCCAAAATAAAAGAGGCAGCGAACACGTTTACGGCCAAATCCCACCAGATCCGTCTCCGATCCGTCACAGCACCGGAGCTGATCGGTTTCTATTCTAGTCAATGTTAACTTCCACTGGATCTGCTCCGTTGCGTTACAGCTGCGTCTCTGATCCGGCAGGTCAGAGTCCTCCGGATCAGATACACAAGACTTCTATATTTGCCGGATGCCGGAGCACGACGCATCAATCTCAACAGAGAGTGAAAACATCCGGTTAATTTTCAGAATAAAACACTCTGTGTTATCACCAGATCGTATTTCACTTAACTACAACAACAAACCGTCATGATGAGTGGAGCCAGACCTGGAGTCAACAGGTCAGAGGTTTTCAGAGGACCAGAAAGGCAACATGGATGAGGAGAGGAGGAGGAGAATCCTTGATTCAGTGATTACAGCAGGAAAACCTCTGTCACATGACTCCGGCTGTCCGGCGTGCTCCGTGCTGCATTCTAAAAAACACAGCCGGTGGGTGTTGACGGGCGAAAGAGCACGGAGTCGGACCACAGCGGATCGGAGACAGATCTGGTGGAAGTCCTGTGTTGGTCGACCTAGCAGCTGAACGTCATCATGGTCTTGGTTGCAGCGTTTTATTAAAGAGAAGAAAATGTAGCGATAAAAAAGGAGTCAAACACAGTAAAGATAATGAAACAATGATTGTAAATGTTTAGTTGTATTGATTGTTGTTGGTTCTGATGTTTATTGTTTGTGTTGTTTGTTTCAGAGCTGAAGAAAATCCAGAAGACCGAGCTTGAGACTCTGCAGAAGACCCTGAAAGAGACGGAGGCGTCTCTCTCTGTAAGAAACATTCATGTTTACTCTTTGCGATAAATAGACTTAATGTTAAAGCGACGACCTGTTTCTCTCTTTGTGTTTGAGTTACAGTAAATAAGATGTTTTAAAAACACTGGGAGCTTTAGCAGAGAGGTTACAGGCCTCACACACACGATGAAGACACAGCAGAGACGTGTTCTCCTGCTGCTTTTCTGTGACTCTGGGTCTCAGTCATGACTCCTCTCTGTCCACGTGTCCGTCCTCTAACAGGAGAAAGTGTCCGAGCTGTCGGCCGAGAAGGAGGCTCTGAGCGAGAAGCTGAAAGCCGAGGAGGAGAGGAGGAAGAACATACTCAGTGATAAAAACCTGGTGAGTACTTCTGCAGCTCTGATTTGATCTCAGTGGGACCCTCGGCTCGGACTGAAAGGAAAGAGTATGAACACTTATTTTTATGAATAAGGGGAGATCAAAATGGGTCCTATTTATAAACTTTTACGCAACCAACTAATGGTTTGCTCACTCTCTGTCTGAGCCGCTGCAGTGAGTCTCTGTCCTCACGTTACAGTGTGAAGTTGTCTGTTCTCACCTGTGTGTGTGTGTGCTTTGCAGAAGGACTCGCACACCGTGTACCTGGAGCAGGAGCTGGAGAGTCTGAAGGTGGTGCTGGAGATCAAGAACAACCATCTGCACCAGAAGGAGAAGAAGCTGATGGAGATGAGCAAACTGGTGAGGACTCTAAATATCAGCTCAGAGATTCAATCGGCTCACTTCAAATAAAAACTATAAATATATACAACACTTTATAACATTTATTAAAACCAGTGTTACCAAGAGCTTTACTGAATAATCACATCAACTTTAAAAACACGACAACTAATGAGTACATTCAAGAGAAGTAAAACAACCTCAGGCAGATGTTGACGAGCAGACATGTCGGTTTGATTTAGTGTATGTATTTAGAGCACTAAAATACAACCGTGTGTGTGTGCGTGCGTTTGTGTGTGTGTGTGTGTGTGTGTGTGTGTGTGTGTGTGTGTGTGTGTGTGTGTGTGTGTGTGTGTGTGTGTGTGTGTGTGTGTGTCGCAGGTCGACTCCAACGTGAAGCTGGAGGAGTGTTTAAACAAGGTCCAACAGGAGAACGAGGACTACAGGGCCAGAATGGACAAACATGCAGCTCTCTCCAGGTACGTACTCCTGCTCTGTGTGTGTGTGTGTGTGTGTGTGTGTGTGTGTGTGTGTGTGTGTGTGTGTGTGTGTGTGTGTGCGCGTGCGCGTGTGCGTGTGTGTGTGCTTGTGTGTGTGTCCTGTAATCCAGCCTGAATCCAGCGCTCTGCTGGATCAGGGTAGCCCTGATTCCTTGGATCAAAGTTATTCCCGTCCTGCTTAAAGTTGTAATCGGCAGAGGTTTCATAAACTAAAGGGATCACCAGAACCCTGATCCAGAACCTTTCTGACCTTTGAGCAGCCTGGTTTCATGATTGACCCCCCTTTAGATTTATTCTGATCCAAACTCATCAAAAACACAAAGATCCAGGTCTGTCTGATCTGAGGTTCAGGCTTTAAGAAACAGGTTTTTACATTTGCTGGTAGTTGGTGTCCATTAGAGAAGTCCAGGTCCAGGTCCTGGTCCTGGTCCTTACAGGGAGAGCAGGAGAGTTCATCCAGAGAGTTGTATCTTCTCTTTGTTCAAACAAACGTTAAGAGTCCGTTTGTCTCTGTGTGAAGGATCTGTCACCCCCTCATGGCTCTCAGCCTCCCCCTCAAAGCTCTGTCTCCCCCTCACAGCTCTCTGTCTCCCCCTCATGGCTTTCAGCCTCCCCCTCAAAGCTCTTTCTGCCCCTCACAGCTCTCCGTCTCCCCCTCACGGCTCTCTGTCTCCCCCTCACAGCTCTCTGTCTCCCCTCACAGCTCTCTGTCTCCCCCTCACGGCTCTCTGTCTCCCCCTCACGGCTCTCTGCCTCCCCCTTACGGCTCTCTGTCTCCCCCTCACAGCTCTCTGTCTCCCCCTCACGGCTCTCTGTCTCCCCCTCACGGCTCTCTGCCTCCCCCTTACGGCTCTATGTCTCCCCCTCATGGCTCTCTGCCTCCCCCTCACGGCTCTCTGCCTCCCCCTCACGGCTCTCTGTCTCCCCCTCACGGCTCTCTGCCTCCCCCTTACGGCTCTATGTCTCCCCCTCATGGCTCTCTGCCTCCCCCTCACGGCTCTCTGCCTCCCCCTCATGGCTCTCTTCCTCCCCCTCACGGCTCTCTGTCTCCCCCTCACAGCCCCCTGCCTCCCCCTCACAGCTCTCTGCCTCCCCCTCCCGGCTCTCTGTCTCCCCCTCACAGCCCTCTTCCTCCCCCTCACAGCTCTGTCTCCCCCTCACGGCTCTCTGCCTCCCCCTCACGGCTCTCTGTCTCCCCCTCACAGCTCTCTGCCTCCCCCTCACGGCTCTCTTTTTCTCCCTCACAGCCCCCTGCCTCCCCCTCACAGCTCTCTGCCTCCCCCTCACGGCTCTCAGTCTCCCCCTCACAGCCCTCTGCCTCCCCCTCACAGATCTGTCTCCCCCTAACGGCTCACTGCCTGCTCCTCACAGCTCTCTTGCTACCCCTCACGGCTCTTTGCCTGCCCCTCACGGCTCTCTGTCTCCCCCTCACGGCTCACTGCCTCCCCCTCACGGCTTTCTGTCTCCCCCTCACGGCTCTCTTTCTACCCCACACGGCTCTCTTTCTACCCCTCACGGCTCTCTTTCTCCCCCTCACAGCCCTCTGCCTCCCCCTCACGGCTCTCTGCCTCCCCCTCTCAGCTCTGTCTCCCCCTCACGGCTTTCTGCCTCCCCCTCACGGCTCTCTGTCTCCCCCTCATGGCTCTCTGTCTCCCCCTCACGGCTCTCTGTCTCCCCCTCACAGCTCTCTGTCTCCCCCTCACAGCTCTGTCTCCCCCTCACGGCTCTCTGTCTCCCCCTGCAGGCAGCTGTCATCGGAGCAGGCCATCCTCCAGCAGACGCTGCAGAAGGAGTCGAAGGTGAACAAGCGTCTGTCGATGGAGAACGAGGAGCTGCTGTGGAAGCTGCACAACGGAGACCTGCTGGCCTCCCCGAGCCGCCGCCTCTCCCCCACCTCACCCTTCAACTCACCCCGAAACTCTGCCTCATTCCCCACAGCTGCCCCCGTATCGCCCAGATAACCTGGACGACCCCCTTAAACACCTCTCCCCCTCTAGCCTCCTGCCCCCCCCAACGTGCAGAGACTCCAGGCACAGCTCAGGTTGTGTTGTACATTTGGAATAAATGTTTTAAAGACTCTTATTTTGAAAGAGAAAAGACGCTGCAGTGGCACCGATGCACTTAAGAGTGAGCGTGGGACCGGCCTTGCCCTCTCCCAAATGCCTGTCCTCCTCTTTTCTTCCTTTTCTGAAGAAAACATAAACAGCAGGCACACCTCAGGGTCTGTACATATCGCCTCTCTCGTTTTGACTATCTCAAACCTTTCTGCGGTTTCTCTCTGAGTCATCCTTTCTTTTCTCACAGCCTCTTTTTGAAGGCGGCGTGTGAGAAACCTTGCGTTTGTGACGTTTCGTGGGAACGACCTACAGGTTGTTTGGGTTTGGTGAATCATTAAGTGACGGGTACTCTCGGTGGATCAGCATGGACTGTTTTTGCCTTTTGACTTCTTCTGAAGAGGACGTTTCCCCCAAAGAGCGAGGCTCAATCACGGATCTGCTCCGGACCTCTGGATGAAGCGGACGGACTCGAAACACGAACGAACACTTGGTCCGTTCACCTGAAGAACTCACCTGAATTACTGACATGAACCTTTGATCCAATGGATGTCTGTTCCTCCTGTGAGCTCCTCGCAACCTCTACCTTAATCTACTTTGTGGAATGTAATCACCCTGGATGTTCAATCTGAACACACACACACACACACACACACACACACACACACACACACACACACACACACACACACAAACACACACACACACACACACACATGCACACACACGCACACACACACACACACACACACCTCCTCAGATCCAGATATGCAGTTTATTTAAGTGTTCCCCTCTCTCCTCTCTGAATCACCTCGTGCCCAAAGAGAAAGGATCAGATCTCTGTCTTTGCTTTAGGTTGTGTATTAAATCAGCAGTGATCGTCCCCCCTCGCCCCACAGACTCTGGTTCTCCTGAATCCAAAAAGTGTCTGGTGTTAGTCCTGAAGAACCTCAGATGTACCCGGATGCCTCAGTGTACCATGTTCTGCTTTATTTTGGACACCGAATAAAAACCGAATGAAACGAGCTCACGGCCTCTCATTTATCTCACGTCACATTTAGAAAGACGTCACGTCCTGCAAGTAAGAGACACCTTAGGGCAGGGGTTCCGAAAGTGTGAACCCTGGGGGGTCGCAAGAAACAAATAGGGGGTCGTGAGATGTCTTCCAGAATGTTTTTTTTTTTATTATCTAAAAATATTACATTTATTAGGGATGCATCGAAAATTCGGCCAAAAAGAGCATTTTAATTTTTGTCAGAAAGACTTTTATAACCGAAACAACACGGCCAAAGACGCAAGCATAAAACCACGGCCAGTACGTGCTTGTCTGGATAAGGGCCAACATGTCTGCATCCGTTCTTCCTTTAACTGCAGCACTAAAGCGTCTTCTAAGCAAAGAGGTTGAGACGGACCACGGAGTGAAAACAATGAAAAGTACACTCTTAGAGTCTGTCAGCACACGTTTCACTGAGATGTCCTCGGATCCTCAGCACTTCATCGAGACTGGACTCCGTGTTATAAAGATCATTGGATGTGGGAATGAAGCAGCAAGTGCGAGAAATGATCCACGCTGCAATGGATTTGGAGAACCCGCTTGGAGACAGAGCGCAGAGAAAAGGACTGGTCTCTCTGAACCAGATGAGGGGCATGCACCCTCGTTGTCTGACATGTTCAATGAGATCCTTGATTTTAGTGAGGTTAGTACACAGTCAGAGCCAGAAATGCAATGGTACTAAAAATAGGCATAATCATTTATTTCGGTGTTTCGGTTTTCAGCCTTGGTTTCCTCGTTTTCGGTTTCGGCCAAGAATTTTAATTTTGGTGCATCCCTACATTTTACCCATTCTAGTAAAAAATATCAACAAAAATAGTAGCTAAACTTGAAATAAAACCTTGAAAATAGAAAATGTAATGAGTTTTCTGCCTTTCTTGTTGTCAGATGATTCCTCAGTTTAGGGTTAGTGAACAGTTAATGATCAAAGCATCAGTAGCAGCAGGTTAATTCATAAAGGCACAGGAAACACAGACACATGCTCATATAGGTAGGGTCATTTTCTGCAGACCAGCTAAATGAAGACATATTAAATCACTTTGAGGGACAGTGGGGGTTGCGAATCTTTGGCACCTATATTTTGGGGGTTGCGGGCTGAAAAGTTTGGGAACCCCTGTTGTAGAGGATACATCTGAGTCATGAGTTCACGTTTTAGTCTCTAAGACTTTAAGGTAACTCTTGTTGTTTGGCTTTTAATGGATGGCTGAGTCAAGATCAATGTAGAGAAAGTACAACAATCACCTGACGTTAGTGTCGTAGGGCTACACAGGTCCTGGTTTGACCTTGTGTCCATTTCCAGGGTTGGACCAGAAGATCTCCAGGTCAGGTAAGAGAATCCTTCACCAACATGTTAAAGTCTGAACAGGGACACGGTCCATGAGTGTTTTACTTTCAGGACCAACTGATCATCTCCTTTCAGAGCAGCTGATCCTGATGAAGAACTTTAACTCTCTCCCTGAACCACAAAGTAAATCTTCACTCTGAATGAACTGATGGAACAGAGACGTGTTCATGATGAGACTCTGCATGTTATCAGTGATCACAAAAACATGTTATTATGTTAGCTTCATCACAGGTTGTTCCTGAGACTGTATTAAGAGTTAATCTGATATTCCAGCTTTGTTTATTTCAGTGTGAGATTATTTTTCACATGAAAATGACTCTGCAGTGAATTTAATCTAAAGTTAGACGCAGACCGCTCCTTTATTAAAGTAAAGTTTATTTCGTGTAGCACCTTCACAGAGCATCGTCACAGAGTATTAATACACAGACAAAATATTAAAATGTAGATTAAATCACAAAAATGATAGACAGTAATAACATCAGAATATAAGATGAGACATTCAAACATCACGTGAAGAAGATTGTTCCAGAGAGTTGGATCCACGAGGAGCAGAGACCCTGATCAGAGGAGCTGAGGGGTCTACAGCGAAGCAGACATAAACCAGGATCATGGACAGATTTCTACGTTAACATGAAGATCTTGAATCTGATTGGCCGCCGATGTAAGAAGAATAAAACTGGAGTTCTTTCTGGACCTGGTTCAGTCCTGCAGCAGCGCTTGGATCGTCTGCAGGCGCCTGAGAAGGAGCTGAAGAGGTTTTACAATGATGGAGCTGTGAAGAAGTGAGCGCATGAAGCAGCGTCTCTGACTTTGGTGTTTCAACGGGTCAGACACATTCACTGTGCTTTCATGATCAATATTCAAAGAATGATTGTTATTATTATTCAGGGACATTTCTCCTCCAGACATCTCAACATGATGTTAAAGCAGCTTCATCCTCAAAAAACAAACACGTGAAACAAAGAAGAGCAAAAATAAGAACACAGAGGAACATTTAAAGAAAGCGTCTCAGTGAGAGACGACACGCGGCGTGCACGCCTTCAGCCCTCCTGATGAACGTCAACCTCATTGGCTGCTGATTGGTCGAGTTGGAGGGGTGCTGGCATCGAGGGGGGGACTGTCGGAGGACTCTCCAGGTCCGAGGCTCGTACCATCATGACCACAGACTTGATGGAGTACGACCAGCCGTGCCAGGTGTACCACACCACTCCATCATCCGCCATGGCTTTGTACGGCCCGTCATGGTAATGACCGTTCAGGTTACCCGAGTCACACCTGAGAGCACAGAGGCAGAGAACCAAGACGTTAGTTTAGACCTCACAGTCCAGCTCTTCACGTCATCTATGATGAACATAAACAGACACATGCAATACATTCAGACTCCACCAGGGGGCAGAGGAGCCACGCAGCTAGGACACACACCTGGTTCAGGAACATAAAGGACGTTTGTCCTTGACACTGTAACTTCAAAGTGCTCTGCTCATGGTGGATTAAGACTGAGTCCTGTCTGTGGGATGGGATTGGATCTGATCCGGTCTTGATGTTGGCTCTTTGTTAATAATAGAACATAGAGTACGGTCTAGACCTGCTCTGTTTGGAACAAGGTTATTATAGTTTTGCACTTTTCATTAGTTTTTATTTTTATTTCGTTTTGACTTTTTGTTTTCAATTTCAGTTTAGTTTTAATTAGTTTTTGAAGCGGGTTTGCTAGTTTAGTTTAGTTTCTATTTTTTGAAAATGCTTAGTTTTAGTTTAGTTTTTATTAGTTTCAGTATTAGTTTTAGTCTTTTTTGCCTGTGTGCCTGGCCGGGGGTTAGCTTCTGTTTCAGGGTAAGGGGCCTGGCCGCTCTCTCTTGCCTTGACAAGGTATGCTAGGTTAGCCGTCTTGTGTGAGCTTTTCAAATGGACTTTAAGATTAGTGGGATTTTCCCCCTTGAGAAACATATTTTCAACATATTTTATCACCTTCCATTGCAAGGCACTTACTCCTATCAGAGACAGTCATATTCAAAGTAATCCCAAATGGGGCTCTGCCGCTTTCTCCTGACTTTCGCTGCCATTAACGCTCTGCAGGCAAAGTGTGGAGGCGTGCCTGCTTGTGCGAATGAGCCAAATGAAGTGAAACTGGCAGAAAACAAACAAAAAATTCATATCCTAAAAAATAGGGAATACTGGTGGATACTCTGTAGGATAGTACTCTCCCTGGGGTGTCGATCAGAACACACTGGACAGGAGACAGGAGGGAGCTTTAACCGTTTAGTGAATATTCTCCTTACAGCACAACAGTTCAGCAGACCCAATGAGGCCACAGAGGCCAACACATCAAATAAATACACAAACATAAGGGTGATGGTCACAATATGGACACTTAGGCTAGCATTACTGACCCTCTATAGTGTTAAATAATATGGTGACTCACTGATACATCCTTAACAATAAAATAAGCAATAAACAATAAACAATAATCATTGATACAGAGATAATGATTCAGATGCTACCACTACAAGTATACTAATAATCATATCACTCTAATACCACTGCCACCAATTAACCATTAACACTTATAATGATAAATGAACAGAACAGGATCATATGGGTGATTCATAATATGAGATGACGCATGCACTCATGGCGTCTATTTTCTCTCTCGGGAGTTTTAACACACGTGAATGCCTATGGACAGGAAAAGTCAGTTCTCCGTCTCATTATACTTACTTGTTGGGCATTCACACACACTGGAACGGTTATAAACAGGGCAGGTAGTCGGAGCGAGAGAGTTCGTCTCAATTTAATCCCCCTGCAGTTCTGCCTCGCTGTGAGTGCGCGCGCCCGTCAGCTGCAGGCTCCGTTCGGCGCGCTCCCGCGCAGATGCAGAGAGCAGAGAGCAGAGCAGAGACGTCCACCCGATCAGTCTCTGACTTTATTACATATCCACTCAAAATACTGAGTTTAAGACGAAAACTAAAGACATTTTCTCTATCATTTTAGTTTATTTTAGTTAGTTTTGTAAACTCACGATACAGTTTCAGTTAGTTTTCGTTTTTTTTGTGAAGCCTCGTTTTTATTTTTATTTCAGTTAACGAAAATGTTTTTTCACCTCTCGTTTTCGTTATTTCGTTAGTTTTCGTTAACTATAATAACCTTGGTTTGGAAAGAGTCTGAGGTTGATTGATTGATTGATTGATTGATTGATTGATTGATTGATTGATTGATTGATTGATTGATTGATTGATTGATTGATTGATTGACCTCCTGCTTCAGGTGTTGATGGTGGTTCTGTAAAGTCTGGTCTGAGTCCGTTACCTGCTGAACCACCAGCCCGACTTGCTGTGTCTGATACACTTGGCGTCCTCGTCCTTGTCCTCGCCCTCGCCCTCGCCCTCGCCCTCGCCCTCACTCGCAGCATCGCTTAGGTGGTCGTAGGTGCTGAATTTGATCCCGTCTGACTCCGAGTCTGGACCGGACCACTGCGGCCCAGCAGGCGGGGGGGTGCTGCTGTCAGAGAAGGCGTTTCCTGCATTCCCATTGAAATCTCCCAGATGTAACTGGTACTGGTCCTTCAGGGGGGGAGAGGAGGGAAAGCATTAAACTCTGAGAAGAGCTATAGAGGTCATTTTTCATAGTTTTCTCCTTTAAATGATTGTTTTACATCAAAACAGGAAGTGACAGACCTCGCTCACGTGTCAGAGGAAAGAACTAAAGATATCACGACAGATTAACTCCACATCAGTCCCCTGGTTATGTCTCTGTTTCCTCTGAACGACTATATCTGTATCCAAAGACTCTTTAAATCATTCATACTCGACTGTCTTCGTCTTTGATTTTAAACTTACAAACACCAGAGACTCACGGAGCTGAGGAGGTCCTTACAGAGCAGCGTCACTACAAGACGAGGATGGGAATTATTGAGGAATGACAGGAGGAAAAGAAAGGGAGTGACGAGAACACGGAGCCAGATGTCCTTGAAGTCTTTCCCACACAGAAGACTAAACAAGACTGATGCTGTTTTGAGAAATGAAGAGAGGGTGAGAATAAAGACAGAGAGACGTGATGTAGAGGAGAGACGGAGAGAGAGACGGACGGAGAGAGAGACTGAGGGGTGTATCAGCTGTTTTCACAGGACAGAAGAAGAGAGCAGGGAACTAAAGGTAGAGATGCCAACACCAGTGGGACTCATGTCTTCTTTAAAGCCTCAGGGAACGTAAATGGAATATTTAAAATTCATATTGAATATCAAAATGTAATGTGTAATCAAGCTTCAACAATAATCTGAGTGAAAATAAACATCCACAACTCTGAAAAAACTCTTATTTTACAGGTCAGAGCATTTCTCAGGACAAGAAAGCAGCTTCCCGTCCCTCGAACACTGTGGTGGGAGGGGGCGGGATGCAGCCTACATGATTGTCTTTTTAAACACAGTGTCTGTTTTTACCTTCTCAGTGTCCACCTTGAAGTTCTTGTACTCTGCAAAACGCTGATTCCCCTCAAAGTCCTCCATGTCGATGCGCAGGTCGTAGTTTCCTACAAGACAGAGAGTTACACACACAACCACCCTGAAATGTCAGAAAAACACACACAGGTGTACACACACACACACACACACAGTCAGGTGCACACACACACTCAGGTTCACACACCTTGGGAGGTTAAAAAGTGCAGCGCTTCATTGCCCAGCCAGAACTCTCCGCTGGGTGAGAAGAGGTCTCCAAATCCATGCTTGTACTCGGTCCATGCTCTGCAGACACACAGCAATGATTATAGATCACACGCAGCAGGTGAGTGTGTATTTTAATAAACTGACACACACACACCTGTCGAAGCTCTCCTTGCCGTCTTTCCTCCTCTGGAAGACGGTCCATCCTCCTCCGTTGTTCATGTCGCAGAAGACGCTCAGAGCCACGGGAGAGCCATCTGGACGGATCACGTACAGACCGCTTGCAACATTCCCGTCTGCAAACACCTCGGAGCAGTCTGAACACACAGACACACAGGTACACACAGATACACACAGACACACACAGACACAGAGACACACAGACACACAGACACACAGAGACACACAGGTACACACAGATACACACAGACACACAGGTACACACAGATACACACAGACACACACAGACACACAGACACACAGACACACAGAGACACACAGGTACACACAGACACACACAGACACACAGGTACACACAGATACACACAGACACATAGGTACACACAGATACACACAGACACATAGGTACACACAGGTACACACAGACACACAGAGACACAGAGACACAGAGACACACAGGTACACACAGACACACAGACACACAGAGACACAGAGACACAGACACACACAGACACACAGGTACACACAGATACACACAGACACACAGGTACACACAGATACACACAGACACACAGGTACACACAGAGACACACAGGTACACAGAGACACACAGAGACACAGAGACACACAGGTACACACAGGTACACACAGAGACACACAGGTACACAGAGACACACAGAGACACAGAGACACACAGGTACACAGGTTAGAACTGGATCAGGCTTGGACCAGCTCTTAGTTATGCTGCTATAAGCTTAGACTGACACACTGGGATCATGTCTTTCACTCTCTCCTCTCTCTTCCTGTCCCATTAAAGTTACTAACCATAGACCTTTCTGGAGTCCCTGAGCTGCCTTGTCCCGTAGGTTCCTCTGGATCTCTGCTGCTGTGGACGTGCCAGACTCCAGCTGCTACAACTATTACTATCTGTCTCACCACTATCATCTCTCTCTCTCTTCATCTCCCTCTATCCCTCTCTCCAACATGGTAGGTCTCAGCAGATGTGTGTCTAACATGAGTCTGGTCCTGCTGGAGGTTTCTGCCTGTTAAAGGAAGTTTGTCCTTGCCACTGTAACTTGCTAAATGCTGCAAAGTGCTCTGCTCATGGTGGATTAAGATGAGATCAGACTGAGTCCTGTCTGTAAGATGGGACTGGATCTGATCCGGTCTTGATGTTGGGTCTTTGTTAATAATAGAACATAGAGTACGGTCTAGACCTGCTCTGTTTGGAAAGAGTCTGAGGAGAACATTTGTTGGGATTTGACGCTTCATAAATAAAGTTTGATTGATTGATTGATTGATTGATTGATTGATTGATTGATTGATTGATTGATTGATTGATTGATTGAGTGTCATGCGGTCTTGTCCTACCTCTGTTGAGGTTTTCAGGGCCCAGGTGTGAGTTGGGGATGAGCTCCAGCTGCTTGGCCTGGCTGTGGTGCAGCTCCTGGATGTAGTTATGCTGGTCGTTGATGACGTCCCTGAGTCCCTGGATCTCAGCCTCCAGGTGGACCACCTTGTCCTCACAGGGCACAGGAGCCTGGACAGACGGAGAACACATCAGAAACACAGAGACTGGATCTGGACGGGTAGACGTGTTCAGTGCTGGTGTATCGTCTCCGTGAGGACACCTCTCTCTTTTATTTCACATCTGATACCCTCTTTTAAAACAGGACTTCATGGAAACTTTGTTCCTTTGCTTCATAACAATCATACATCTCTGATTAAATATTTTTTAAACACTGCAGATCAAAATGCATGAAACAGAATAAAAGATGATGTCATGCTAAAAACCCGGCAGACACTTTATTACTTTAGGTTTTAGAGTCAAGGTTGAAGACGACAGAGAGATGATGTCACTGTGCTTCAGCTGATCTCTGTGTCCATCCTGCAGAGACGTTTCAAACAAGATCACCAGATGCCAAACTTATACACTACCAGTCAAAAGTTTGGAAACACATTCTCATTCAAGGGTTTGCATTTATTTTAATGATTGTAAACACTGTAGATTAATACTGAAGACATCAAAACTATGAAAGAACATATATGGAATTATTTAATGCTAAAAAAAAGTGTTAAACAAAGCAGAATATGTTTTATATTTAGATTCTGTAAAGTAGCCCCCTTTTTCCTTCATGACAGCTTTGCACACTCTTGGTATTCTCTCAGTCTGCTTCATGAAGTGGTCTCCTGGAATGGTTTCTCTCAGTCTGCTTCATGAAGTGGTCCCCTGGAATGGTTTCTAATGAACATGAGCCTTGTCAAGAGTTCATTTGTAGAATGACTTGCCTTCTTAATGTGTTTGAGACCATCAGTTGTGTTGTTCAGAGGTAGGGTTAGTACACAATGGATAGCTCTATTTGACTACTGTTGTAATCCAGATTATGGCAAAAACAGATTATTTCATAGTTTTGATGTCTTCAGTATTAATCTACAATGTTGAAAATAAATAAAATAAATATAAACCCTTGAATGAGATGGTGTGTCCAAACTTTTGACTGGTAGTGTACATCTTAATACAAATATCTGCACACAGCATGTCTGAAACAAGAAATCTGTCTCTCACTCAGAAGAGTTTTGTCTCTCCACACATCTGGAGACAGCTGATCATGAGACGATGAGATGATTTCAGTCCCCGGTTTGATATATCTATCATAAAGTTTATATTGCAGCAGTTTTCTCCTCACTCCTTGCTTCCTGTTGTTCCTGATACAAAGTAAAATACTCACTTTACCTTAGTGTGCTGCTCACAGACACGAAACACCTGAAGTTAAACTGGAACAGATACATACGCTGCAGGTCCTGGTGAGGGTCATGAACGGTGCAGACTGTACAGACTAGAGCCACAACGACACTTGCACAGTGTTCCAAATTATTATGCAATTTGCATTTTTGTGAGTATTTTAAAAACTATGTTAACAGTTGTTTTCAAATTGGTTAAGAAGTCAAATAGTGAATATATTTCTTCAAATGTGTGATTAAAATGATGCTTTTCAAAGTACATCAACTGAATTTTTGAATGAATGTTGAATCTGCAGAAATGAGTGTGACAAATTATTATGCAAGTTGGTGATAAGAGAATATAACTTATGAAAATCAAAACTCGGCACCGTTTTAAACATTCTGTTGATTGATAATAATATTTACGACAACTGTATTCAAACTTCAACAAAAACAACAGTTTTCTTTACATTTGTATACCCGGAAAGGACCAAGAGGTTCAGGATGGTGTAAAAATGTCCTTCCATGGAAGGAAAGTCAATCAGCTAAAGAGAAGAAGATGCTCGTGTTCATGCACGACAATGCACCGTCACATGCCTCACGTTATTCTCAGGACAGGACGGCATCTCAAAGCTTTAAAGAGGATCGCCGCATGAACTGGCTGGCCTGCTCACCTGGTCTCAACTCGTCTGAGAACTTGTGGTCAATACTGAAGAAGATAATTTACAATAATGGCTGAAATACAGCTCAAAGAGCATCTTTGGAAAGACATACACGGTGCAGCTCACAGAGTCAGCAGAGAAGTCATCAGAAACTAAATCAGTTTACAGTGACCTCTGACCCTCACTGAAAGAAAAGGAGGTTATATTGGACATTAGAGAATCACTTTAGATTTGAAATGTTTTAAAGACTAACAGTTTTATTTTGTACACAAATGTAAAGAAAACTGTTGTTTTTGTTGAAGGTTGAATACAGTTTTTGTAAAGATTATTATTTTCAATCAATAGAACGTTTAAAACGGTGCCTAGTTTTGATTTTTATAAGTTATATGCTCTTATCACCAACTTGCATAATAATTTGGAACACTCATTTCTGCAGATTCTGCATTTATTTAAAAATACAGCCAACGTAATTTGAAAAGCATCATTTTAACCACACAGTTGAAGAAATATATTCACTATCTGACTTCTTAACCAATTTGAAAACGACTGTTGATATACTTTTTAAAATATTCACAGAAATACAACTTGCATAATAATTTGGAACACAGACTCCTTTGACTTAAACAAACACCTGCAGGTTTCTTCAACGAGACGACTTCAGCTCTCTTTGTCCTCTTTCAGATTAAATCAAGTCTTGAGGTTTTAAGAAGCTTTTAAAAACCTCCTTTATGCTTGAGGAGGTTTGGAGGATTTTTAATGAAGCTCAGAGGCTAAAGTGCGAGCCTGCACCCTGCATGTCTCTCCCTGCCCTCCCTACACCTCCAGTCTCTCTTCAGCCGTCCTATCTGATGAATAACAGAAAACAGGACGAATCACTGAAATCACTCAAACGTCACACAGCATCAGTTTCAGCTTCTTTAAGGTGATACAGACGAAGAAGGAAACCACAACTCTCTTGGTTCCAGAGTTAAACCTGCTGCTGTTTTATAAACCAGGTGTAAGATTAGATCCTTTAAGTCCACCTTAAACATGCAAACATGATCTAAAAACCACCTGCATGACACACACATGATGAAGCCTCCTGCCTCTGGTTCATGTGATGAAGTGAGATATCATCAGGAGAGTCTTACCGCCACAGAGACGGCCAGCTGGAGCAGGAGGGTCACCGCTGTCTTTAACGCACCCATGACTGAAGATCTGCAGAGGGACTGAATCCAAGTGGGTCCTGACTGGCTCAGTGTGTGCTCTCCTCTGACTGATGGACGGACTGAATGAATGACTGACCTACAGACGGACTGACTGACTGACTGCGTCTCCTCCCAGTGACTCCTGGATCTGGACCATCTCTGACTCTTTATAAACCAGCCTCCATCTAGTGGCTGGAGAGCACACTCCCTGCAGGTCAGTGGGTTCAGACTGAGACGTAGTCCACAGATCAATAATTAGGGATGCACCGATCCCACTTTTCAGGTCCCGATACCGATATCGATACCTGGGCTTTGGTATCTGCCGATACTGATACTAGCCGACCCGATCCTGGTATTGATTTTGACAATCTCTATTCCTTAATGTGAGGATAGAATCATGTTTTGGCAACTTCAGGCTTTTCTGACTTTGTCGGAACAATTAAGTCCAAAAACCTGTCCGTTTTTTCACACTTTGAATCCATCTATAGAAGGTTTCTTGCTTCTTTGCAGTAGGCTACAGCTCACGTAAACTTCCTCCTTTGGGCTCCCATTATATTTTTCAGCGCGACCGCCATCTGTCAAAATATTAATGCTACATATGTTGCAAGTTTCCGCCGGAGTTGTTAGCAAAAGAAGCGTGACATGCAGCTAATCTGCAGAGTCTCTGTAGTTATCCTCCATCATGCTCCACCGGGCAAAATGCACAGACTGGCCGGCACTGATGACGTAGGAGACGCACATGGCTGTTGTAAACACAGAAAAGCATAGAACTGAGATGAATAGATCTGCCATATGGATCGGCACTATATATCGGCCCCTTGGCACCGATATCCGATCTAGCTTTTTGAGTCCGATCTACCCGATATCCGATACCAGGATCGGATCGGTGCATCCCTATCAATAATCCATAAAATAATCAATAATGTTCATGTCAGGTTGTAGATTATGAAGGATTATTGACAACCCGTGTACGGTCAAAGCTCTGAAGCTCCGACCAGGCTCCTCCTAACCCATTACAAAGTCAGATCACATGAGGTGTTCTCTGCGTCTTCTCCTGTTTGATACAGTTTTAAAGATTACAGTCCTGAGCGGCCGATGAGCGGGGATCACGGAAGTGCTGTAAATACGGGAAACACAATGCCGCCGAGCGGACCAATCACAGGGCTTGCGCTCCGCGTCGATTCTACTGGTAGTTACATTTTGGAGGAGGTGCACGTCAGCTACATGCGTAGGCCTCTGCATAGGCTACGCCGTCGATTCAATGAAGAAGTATAAATCAGCCTTTAGAAATGCACCGCAGAAGTTGTCTCTGTGCTCTTCCTTTACCCACATTCTGAAAGTATATTTAATGAAGTGTATTAAGTTAAGAGTTAATGCACAGTCGACACAGTGTCAGACTAACGACTCTGCTTTGAGCTGGTAGGTTTTGAGCTTTCTTCAGTGACCCTGTAGCTTATTTCAGCTGTGTTTACATTCTGCTCTGAACGTCTTTAAGCCCCGCCTACCTCTCACCCTGCGACATGATTGGCTGTTCAATGCCATCTTCTTCTTCTGTCTAATGTTGGGCAACAACAAGTGTTTAAGGCTCATTAGCGCACCCCTCCATTCTAAGTGGCTGGGGGATGTAATTACATGTTTATTTATATCAAATTTGTATCGAACACTTTTTATAATTATATAGAGAAAAATTAAATCATGATAATTATCGTTACCGAATTATCGTCCAGCAATAATGTAAAGCACTAGATCTTAAAGTTAACTGTTATATTGATTTCTTCAGGTGTCTATCATTTTATTCATCCAAACTGTTGTTAAACATTTTAAACCATGTGAAAGCTGATGTTTTAATATTTTGTATTAGTTAATAAAGAATCAAAGTATAGGCTGGTAGCCTCACAGCAGAGGTGCATGGTGTCTTTGTATTTCAGCACTCTTGCACAGACCTCTCTGACTCTGCTTTCATTGATCAGACCAGATCTACTGAAAGCTGCTTTGTGTTGTTTTTGCTATTGCTGTAAAATGTAAAACTTTTATTTAGTTAACTCTGTAAAAGTTAGAGTCGGAACGAGACAGAAAATAAACTTCACCGAGCGGACCAACCGGAGAAAAATGCGACTCCGGTGGGACTCGAACCCACAACCTTTGAATCACTCCTCATGTGTTTTGCTAGAAGTCCAATGCGCTATCCATTGCGCCACGGAGCCACCTGTTGGACGTGCACGCGCGCGACATTAAAAAACTTCCCCACGCACGTACGTTGGTTAAAGCTAAACTCGGCGATTTTAAGCTAACATGACGGTTTACCGCGTTTAAAGATGTTTAATGTGTTTAATGTGTTTAATGCACCGAGGACAGTCCCGGTACCGGGTCTCTTCTCTTCCCGGGTCCGCTATGACATCATGCTGCAGCCTCTCTGTGTACCCAGACTCATGCTAGCTGCAGCTCGCGCGGCCCTCATATTGACACTCTGCGGCGCGTGACGCTGCTTCCTTCACCTGTCCGCCCGATTGCAGCTCCGGGACATTTCATCAATGAAGGTGTTTGCTGTTAATCTGTAATCTGAAGCGTTTTCTGGAGAGATCTCTGACCTACGATGATGGACGGTGAGCAGCCCTGCAAACATCACCTGTAGGTTCAAAGCGCCAAACGTATCCCTGATGGCACTTCCGGTTAGCCTTCAAAATAAATGTGCAAACGTGTGAATGCGATAACTGTTAAATGTCTCGGTTTCTGCATGTTTTCTACCTTATTGTCCATAATGGATAGAAGAAATGAAGAGAGGCAATATTTGTGGGCATACGGTGAGGATGAATTAGATCGGGCCTGGGTTCGAACCAGCGCCTGTGCTACCATAGCAGTAATAAAGGGTGCATTCTCTGTCATACAGCGCCCTCTGGTGTACATACTACTATATGACAGCATAGTAAATAAAGTAGTTTGGTCCTTAACATTACATTAGAATGGTTATTTCTTCATGTTAAACACTTCTGAATTTCTATAAATATTGTTTAAGAATAATACAATAAGGTAAATACATAGGAACACTTAAATGCGATGGGATTAAAATGACTATTACAGTTTTTCTCAATTGCTAAAACACATTTGACATCCACCACGCTTTTCTCAACACTATAAGCACAAAACCCAATGTTCAAACTACAATCACCAAATCTCTGACTCTTCCTGCAAAACCAAACAATGTTATCAGATCATACCTGAGTCAATCAGAATTAAAACTACACTGAGGAGTCATTACACACTACATCAAACAACTGAAAACACATCAGGACATGAAGATGTATAAATAATGTTTATTGTTCACAGTAGGCTAAATGAATGTAGCTCCTGTATACATTAAAAATAAAGTAAACACAAATATAAATGAGAAGAACATTACAGTGTAATCCACAAAATCAAACTGAAGTGCTTACAGTATCTACAATCATTCAGCCACAGCATCAGGTCTACAGTCATGGCCAAAAGTTGAGAATGACACAAATATTACATTTTCACAAAGTCTGCCGCTTCAGGGTTTTTAGGTGTTTTTGTCAGATGTTTCTATGGTATAATGAAATACAATTAGAAGCATTTCATAAGTATCAAAAGCTTTTATTGAGAATTACACAGAATTCATGCAATAAGTCAATATTTGCAGTGTTGACCCTTCTTTTTCAAGACCTCTGCAATTCTCCCTGGCATGCTGTCAATCAACTTCTGGACCAAATCCTGACTGATGGCAGGTTTTTGATTGTCCACCCGCCTCTTGAGGATTGACCACAAGTTCTCAATGGGATTAAGATCTGGGGAGTTTCCTGGCCAAGGGCCCAAAATCGTAATGTTTTCTTCCCCGAGCCATTTTGTTATGACTTTTGCTTTATGGCAAGGTGCTCCATCATGCTGGAAAAGGCATTCTTCATCACCAAACTGCCCTTGGATGGTTGGGAGAAGTTGCTCTCGGAGGACGTTCTGGTACCATTCTTTATTCATGGCTGTGTTTTTAGGCAAGATTGTGAGAGAGCCCACTCCCTTGACCGAAAAGTAACCCCACACATGAATGGTCTCAGGATGCTTCACTGTTGGCAAGAGACAGGACTGATGGTAGCGCTCACCTCGTCTTCTCCGAACAAGCCTTCCTCCAGATGCCCCAAACAATCGGAAAGGGGATTCATCAGAGAAAATGACTTTACCCCAGTCCTCAGCAGTCCAGTCCCTGTACCTTCTGCAGAATATCAGTCTGTCCCTGATGTTTTTACTGGAGAGAAATGGCTTCTTTGCTGCCCTCCTTGACACCAGGCCTTCCTCCAAAAGTCTTCGCCTCACTGTGCGTGCAGATGCACTCACACCTGCCTGCTGCCATTCCTGAGCAAGCTCTGCACTGGTGGTGGCCCGATCCCGCAGCTGTAACACCTTCAGGAGACGGTCCTGGCGCTTGCTGGACTTTCTTGGGCGCCCTGGAGCCTGTTTGGCAACAATTGAGCCTCTCTCCTAGAAGTTCTTGATAATTCGATAGACGGTTGACTGAGGTGCAATCTTACTCGCTGCTATAAACTTCCCTGTTAGGCCCTTTTTGTGCAATGCAATGATGGCTGCACGTGTTTCCTTGCAGGTAACCATGGCTAACAGATGAGGAACAATGGTGTCATGCACCATCTTCCTTTTAAAGTGTCCAGTCACTCAATCATGACAGATTGATCGCCAGCCTTGTCCTCATCAACACCCACACCTGTGTTAATGTGTGTGACACCTGTGTGTCATTGAAATGATGTTAGCTGGTCCTTTTGTGGCAGGGCTGAAATGCAGTGGAAATGTGTTTTTGGTGATAAAGTTCATTTTCAAGGCAAAGAGGGACTTTGCAATTAATTGCAGTTGAGCTGATCACTCCTCATAACATTCTGGAGTATATGCAAATTGCCATTATAAAAACTGAAACAGCAGACTTTTTGAAAATTAATAGTTGTGTCATTCTCAAAACTTTTGGCCATGACTGTACATGCTGGGCAGGCCACAGGACTTAATCCATATCACCAGGCCACATTCTCCCTGGCCAGGCAACAGGGGAGAAAAACCCTTGCGTGCAGGATCTAGGCTTATATTGGTTTCCATCATTAGCCACAAGTGTGATCAGTTCTGATTTACAGTCTATGGTTCTGAGTGACTCCTGGGCTTCAAATATGTTTAACTTTCGCTACCTGGGCTCACCTTTATGCAGCACAAGTGCATCACAGTGCAACACGTGTTTTAGTGAGTGAGGATATGGTTGAAGTCTAACAGGTAAAAAGTGCTTATGGTTTTACCAAAGAGGGACTGATTCAATACATGGGTTCAGGTCGCTAAGGAATCTGGTTCAGACAAAAGGGTTTAGTGTTTTAGCAACTGAGAAACACTATAATGGTTGGTGCTCACTGATTCAGTGCACGAGAGGCTCAGAGTAAGAAATATGCTAACACACATCAAGATATAAAGAAGAGATCGAAATAAAATGATACAAACCACACACACAATAATGAGAGAATAAATACATTTAACTATATTTTGCAAAACAACTTATTCTGCTCACATGGGGGGGGGGGGGGGGGGGGGGGTGTTTCTTTCGCTGGAATTAGGTTTGTCATATTTTCGGTGCTTTTATTCTGACAAAGAAACCGGAAGTTGTATTCGTGCGAAGCACAGAAAACGGTGTCTTGACCCAAGGCGAAATGTACTGTGATGATTTTTATCCAGTAAAAATAGTCAATTTCTCCACTAACACACACTCTGGGCGAATTAAAACATTACAAAGCTTTATTTTTATCCATATAACCTTTTACGTCGCGTTCAGTCCGGCTAACATTAAGCTAGCTGTGTGTTTAGCGGTTAGCGTATTTTACTACTTCCGCTGTCAGACTTCAATCTCTGCTGTCGAGCGTTTAAATCCTGTTACCGGGAGAACATTCACCTGACAGTCCACATTTAATATTTTAATATCATTATACATCTATCTTTGTTCAAATTACATGTGTTTTCCTTCGTTAAACAGAGCCCGGATAGCTCAGTCGGTAGAGCATCAGACTTTTAATCTGAGGGTCCAGGGTTCAAGTCCCTGTTCGGGCGATAACTTTATTATTAATACTTTAAATACGAAGGTACCTGATCAACTGAGATCTCAGACCAGTTTGCTCTTATTTAAAATATTTAACAATATTAGTCCAGAGGCGTCACATATTGACACCTCTGGACTTCTTAGTTCTCCTCCTGAGTGTCTTCAAATCACAGATGAATGCATACAACGTTAAAGAAAAGGACACAACTGGGTTAAATTATTTATTCCGTATGTCATTCTTTGTCCTCGTGGCTGAATCGACCCCATTACTTTCCAAATCTTGGTAATCGCCCTCTTTCTAGCGAATCAAGTGCCTCTGCCCCGGCTTCACTTCTGACCAATCCTAAAATACCCCGGATGTTTCGACCAATCAGAGGGCTGTTGCTACCTGAGGACGGGCAGGGGAATAAGACCAGGTCCTGTCCCTCTATGTGGGAGAGAAAGAGAGAGTCCTGGTGTCAGGGTGTTTAAAGACTTTACAGAGAGACCTCCTTACAGTAACTCTACCGATTTTCTGTTTTAAATTGTATTTTTATTTTAGATTTTAATTTATTTATTTTTGTATTGGCTCAATAGTTTTACTTACTTTGATTCCAGCTCAACCTGACTGTAATATATCTTCACTTTTAACAGCTCAGCTCCTGCACCTCATGTTTTTATGTGCTGTTAATGTTAATTTAATCTGCATGTGCATTTGTACCCTCAGTGTAAAGCACTTTGTAACTGTGCTTAAAATGTATTATTATTATTATATATCAATCATGATCCTTACCTGCAGAGTCTGCACAGATGATGCAAACTCTGGACGTGTTTGTGCAGGAGCAGCCTGAAGGCTGCAGGGAGAGCTGTGCACAGCGCTGCAAACAAACAGGTCCATAAAGAGAGCAGAGAGCAGCCCTGCTGTCTTCACAGTGCCAGATACACTAACTGAACCTCCTGACAGGATCTCAGAGCTCAACATGATCTCAGTTCAGCGCAGCTTCTTTCTGAAATGCTCTTTAGTTTGGCTTTCTGTGGTGATGATGGAGATCTCCGCTCTACAACCAGAGGTAACACAACCAGGCCTGTCTGCAGGTGAGTCCGTTACCTGGAGACAGACTCTGCACACCTGTTGTTTGTTTGTTTGTTTGTTTGTTTGTTTTCTCAGAACCTGACCAGGTGAACACAGAGTGATCGGGTTACACTGAAGCTGAGATCTGCTCGCTGTTCTGGACTTCAGATAGTATTGATCAATAGAGCAGCTAACAGGCTGAAGGGCAGAATGTCCCTTTAATGGTGAAACTAAACCTGGGTGAGTACTATCAGGCCTGAAGTAAAGGGTTCACTCTGGTCTTCCCTTTGACCCGTGACACTGAACTCTGTAAACAGCCATAGACCCTGGTGTTTTGTTTTGGACCCTGACGCTCATGTTAAGAGCCACATAAAGAGGATTACATTCCACCTAAGAGGTAACCTCCGGTCTTAAAATGTGTCTTCTTTATTTAGTCTTGGTTCTCAGTCTGTTTGTTCTCTGCTTGTCTCTTGAGGTCTGATGATCCATCACGTCTTTCATCGTGTGTTTCTTTGTCCTTCTGAAGCACTCTGACTCTCCTGGTGTCTGGGGGTTTTATTCTAAGATCCTCCTGTCCCCCTTGGTTCAGGGCCCGTTGATGCCAGGCTGGTGGACGGGGACGGTCACTGCTCTGGCAGGCTGGAGATGAAGAATCATGGAGAGTGGAGAGCTCTGATCGCGGAGAGCAATGACAGAAATACCAACATCTGGTATGGAGAAGTGGCGTGCAGGCAAATGGGTTGCGGCGCTGCGGTGTCCTTAACGCTGAACAGCAACGACACGGAGCGAGCAGCGTGGGGTGTGGGCTTCAGATGCAAAGGAACAGAGTCCACTCTGAAGGACTGCAAACATCCCACCAGAAGAGGACAGGTGCAGGGAAAAGTAGCTTCTGCCTCCAGTCTTCAGGTGGTCTGCTCAGGTAAAACTGACCACGCCTTCATGCCCCGCCATATGGCCTCATTGTTTCAGGTTCCATAAACCTTTAATACAATAGTGAGAGGAAGACACAAAGAACCAAAGAGAGGAGAAAACAGGGACTTTCTGCAGGAACCAGGACCTTTAGAGGAACTCTGTGCTGATTTTAAAGCCTCGACAGAGATGGATCTCTGTTCCAGTTTAAAGATGATCATGAAATCCTCCTCTGATCAGGATCAGACACTTTAACACAAACTAAACTAGTGTGGCAGGAATGTGGAGAGAAGCAAGCCCCCTACAGGAATTTCACCCCCAGGACATTCAGTCTTAACCAACCAGAGCTCACCTGAACTCAGTTTAATGTCATGTGGTCCAAAGAACCTGGGCAGGGAACAGGATCAGGAACTACAGTTTATTTAAAATAAAATAAAGACAGTAAATAAAGAATCTTAAATCAACTGAACAAAGACTTTGACCTCTCTCTCTTTGCTTTTAGAAACCGTGAGGCGGGCTGGAGGTGCAGTTCTCTGCACAGTTGGTTTTGAGATCAGGTCTGATCAAGGCTGGGTCCCAGTGTGTGAGGAGGGCTTTGACTCTGCAGCTCAGACGGTGATCTGCAGGGAGCTCGGCTGTGGGGCTCCAAGGTATTTTGCGGGGTCTATTTACAGCCAAAAACCGACCTTATCCAAAAAGCTCCAGTGTCAAGGCAACGAGTCCCGTCTGGAGGACTGCACCAGTTCAGTCCCCGAGACCTGCAGACCAACTGCTGGGATCTCATGCTTAAGTATGTATGCATTTATTATAAGCTGATCCTTTTTAAAGCCTTTATGTGAACTGATCCCCATCAAAGTCTGTGAGATGATACATTCAGATCCACAACCAGTTCACCTAACATAATGAATCAAACCAGTATGAGCAGCTGGGGCCCACATGGGCTGTACCTTGACTGGTATGCTGGGCTCAGCTTCCATGGAGGTCCCAGCTGGATCAGCTCAGGGGGTCCACAGACTTGACTCAGACTTAAGGTTTGGTGACTTGACTACAACGCTGGTGTAATGTGCTCCTGTGACCTCCAGTTTGGAGAACCTTTAGTCCTGCATGTGGTCTGAACCAAAGCCCCGTTCTAACACGTGTTCCTGCCCGCCCTGAATGAACACTGATGATAATTAATGTGATGTGTATCAGTAATGGGGCCTCTGAGGAGCATTACCAGGGTGGGACCTCTGAAATCAGATCCTCATGATCCAGCATGAACCATAGACCGTATAAAACACGGACGTGGTCTCAGTGACGTCACTCATCGGTTTCTGAAGAGGCGTTATTATGTCCACTCTGCCATGCCCCCTTTTATGCAAATGTATGGATAACCCTGAGCCTCTATGTAATCAATATGGAAGTTACAATACCCCCCCAACCCTGACCTGAGAGCTTGAACATGATTCTGAACTTTGACTCCATGCAGACTGAAGTCTGGTTTCCTACCTTGGACAGGTTTGGATGTGGGACTCTGAAAGCTCCCTCAGAGAGGCATGTGGTGACTCTCTTGTCTCTGTGCAGATGTGAACGGCCTGAGGCTCACAGGAGGAGAGAATGCCTGCACAGGCACCCTGGAGGGACAGCTGGTGGGGGAGTGGAGGCCTTTGTGGGACTCGTGGGGTTTCCATAAATCAGAACCCTATGCTGACCTCTGTGAGAAGCTGGGATGTGGAAGTTTCATCTCAACGAGTACAATTTATTTTCCAAAGCATCAAGCTGTGTGGCAGACATCGACTGACTGTCGTCGTCACACAAGTCCATTCTTCTGTATGTCGTGGACCGGGTACGGATCACGCTCACTCATCACTATGACCTGTAAAGGTAAGTCTACCTTGTCCTGTGTTTGTCCGTCCATTTCTAAGAGCTCTTTTGGAGGGGAACCAGACTAAAGATCAGGAAAGACTACAGGCCTCAGTCTCCCAGCATGCTTAGTTGCTGCCCTGGCCCTGTTAGAGGAGGTGGATTTCAGGTTGCTCCTGAGCACGGGTCAGTAATGTGGATCTGACTTGTAGGCTAGAGGGCAAACCCCGAACATCTGATGTATGAGTGATCTGACTGATGCTTGGTTTGTTTCTTCAGTTTCCTGTTCTTATCTTTTGGATTCTTCCTTTCAGAGATCTTTAGAGGATTAAGTATCAGTATGAAGAACTTTGAATGATCCAGTCTAACCGGCTGATGAGATGAACGGACTGAGAGCTGCTCTGTGGACTCTTCTCTCTGTGTTTCTGTAGAGGCTGTGAGACTAGATGGACCCCAAAGATGCTCAGGAAAACTGGAAGTGAAGTCTGGGAAGTCGTGGGTTCCCGTGTGTTACTCTTCCTTCACCCCGGAGGCAGCGCTCATCACCTGCAGAGATCTGGAGTGTGGTTTCCCTCAGAAGGTCTTTGGGACCAACTCAGAATTCTTTCCAGAAAAAGCAGTCAGCAGCAGGAGTCCGGTCTTTAACTGTGCAGGATCAGAGAAGTTCCTCACGGATTGTTCCTCCACTGCCATCGGCGCCACAAAGGAGGAGCTGAGTCAATGTTACGATACAACAATTACCTGCGCAGGTAAGAACACGCTAGTTTAACAACATACCTGAATCCATCCATCCATCCATCCATTCATCCACTCATCCATCCATTCATCCATCCATCCATCCATCCATTCATCCACTCGTCCATCCATTCATCCATCCATCCATCCATCCATCCATCCATCCATTCATCCACTCGTCCATCCATTCATCCATCCATCCATCCGTTCATCCATCCATCCATCCATCCATCCATTCATCCACTCGTCCATCCATTCATCCACTCATCCATCCATTCATCCATCCATCCATCCATCAATCCATTAATTTATTCATCAATCCATTCATTCATCCTGGTACATCCATCCATTCATCAACTCATCCATCCATCCATCCATTCATCCACTCATCCATCATCCATCCATCTATCCATCCATTCATCCACTCATCCATCCATTCATCCATCCATCCATCCACTCATCCATCCATTCATCCATCCATCAATCCATTAATTTATTCTTCAATCCATTCATTCATCCATTGTACATCCATCCATTCATCCACCCATCCATCCATCCACTCATCCACTCATCCATCATCCATCCATCCATTCATTCATCCACTCATCCATCAATCCATCCATCCATTCATCCACTCACCTATCCATTCATCCATCAATCCATTAATTTATCCATAGATCCATTCATCCATCCATCATCTATCAATCCAGTCATCCATTCATCCACTCATCCATCCATTCATCCATCTATTCATTCATCCATCAATCCATTCATTCATCCATCCATCCATTCATCCAGCCATCCATTCATCCACCCACACATCCATCCACCCACCCATCCATCCATCCATCCACCCATCCATCAATTCATCCATCCATCAATCCATGCATCCACTCATCCATCCATCCATTCATTAGTACATCCATCTATGAATCCATTCCTCCATGCATGCATGCATGCATGCATCCATCCATTCATTCATTCATCCATCATCCATCATCCATTCATTCATCCTCCATCCATTCATCCGTCCAGATCCCCTGTTCTCATAAAGAATGTGAGATGTCTCCTTGTCTCCTTGTCTTCTCTGCAGAGCGTCCAGCTCCACCTTCCCTCGATGTCTTCACTCTGCCTGATGGTCACTCCTCCTCCGCAGTTATTTTAAAGGGCCATCGTTTTTCCGTCTCTTGCTCCGTGTCTTCCCCGTACAGTGTTCTCTCGTTCCGCCTGACGTCTCTCATTGACACTACACACGAGTCGGAACAGCTCCAGACGGCGGTGGACGGGAAAGCCGTCTTCCTGTTTCCTGCTGCAGAGGACGCAGACCGAGGAACCTACAGCTGCAATTACAATTTTAACTTCAGCTCCGAGGTCTTCTCACAGGGAGAGACTCTCATCATCAGGGTCCAAGGTAAACCTGAGAGGGTCCGAGCAGCAGATCAGAGTCCTGTACATCTCCAGGTTATTACATTCTACGGAGTCACAGGAGGGTCAAAACATAGATGCTGTAAAACCTTAGAAAAATAAACAAACTCTTAGACACAATAAGAAATCATGAACTTTAAACTGATCCTTCATTTCTCATCCGGCTTTAACGTCTCAGTGATGAACGCTCACCATCAGGGTTCTTATGGGGGGAACAATAAGAACCCACACAGGTCTCTGTGTTCTGTGAGCAGACTGGACTCTGTGATGTTTGAAGGGTTGCTTTCTCTGCAGAACCTCTCTCTCCCTCACCTGTGTCTGATTGTTTTTCAGATAATAATTATCTGAGGCTGGTGAGCGAGGAAAGCCGCTGCATCGGTGGACTGGAGCTGAAACATCAGGGCGAGTGGAGGCCGCTGAGTCAGCGTCACTCCTGGAGTCTGAAGGAGGCGAGTGTGGTGTGCAGACAGCTCAGCTGCGGCTCTGCTGTTTCCACACGTAGAAACCAGTCCGCTGAAGTCCTGCCCACGTGGCGCTTTCACTCCGACTGTGACGGCTCCGAGCAAGCGCTGATGGACTGCGGGGCGGTGACGAAGTGGCCGTCTTCTTCCTCTGTGGAGGTCGTCTGTTCAGGTGGGATGAGTCGCACTCAGCTGATGATGGGTCATTTCCTCAGACTTTAGGGGTTAAATCCATGTAGAGGAGTTCGTCTCCCTCTGTCTGCCTGTTGACACTGTGGTAAAAATGTTATTGTGGTCTCTGCTGTGTGGACTTCACTTTGACAGACTTGAAAAGGTTTTTTCTTCCTCCTTTGGAAGGGTTCGTTCTCCTGACTCAGTACGAGTTTGAGCCTCTGTCTTCACACATCCATCATAAAGCTTGAACCCGATCTGAACCTCCTCTCATGTTCTCCCGCTTTGTTACAGACGTTCTGCTCCAACCCAACATTTCTTTGTTCTCCTCCATGAGCGAGCACCTGGACGACCAGCAGCAGGAGGCTCATCTGGTCAAAGACCACAGCTTCACCTTCACCTGCTCCGTGAAGCCTCAGTATCCCGGAGGTCACTTCAGACTCGTCTTCACCGGCTTCAACCAGACCAGCAGCTTCACCAAACCGGCCGTCAATCACTCTGCACGCTTCAGGTTTGATGCTGCAGACAAGACCCACAAAGGGAACTACAGCTGTGTTTATCACCACTTCATCTTCAGTCAGAACTTCTCCTCTGAGAGTCTCAGCTTCACTGTCGCTCTGTTAGGTAAGAGAACACAAACATCCTCCAGTTATCAAACACAGCAGGAGAGCTGTGAGCTGGTTTGTCCCAGGAACAGTCTGTCCTCTGTCCTCTGTCCTCTGTCCTCTGTCCCAGCTGCTGCACGTTCGGTTACTTCCTCTCAATACCTCAGAACCGTGCTACGTTGGTCTGAGTCTTCTCTTCTTTGTGGAGCTACAGTGTCGTCCATCTTTAGTCCATCAGTCAGTGGTCCACATGTATGAACCTTCTCTCTGTAACCTGAGTGTCTCCTGCTGATCCCTGCACAGAGCATGTCCCCGTGAGGTTGGACGATGGCGTGCTGAGAGAGGACGACAGTGAGCCCTGTGCTGGCAGACTGTTGGTGAGCCGTGGGGAAGACTTCATGCTGCTGAGCACCGAGTCCTCAGCGTGGGACCTGAAACACGCCTCTCTGGTGTGCAGACAGCTCGGCTGTGGATCTGCATCTTCCACCTCAGGAGTCAAACTTCCCCAGAACATGTTGATGGCACGTTTCTTCTCTGACTGTGACGGGTCAGAGTCTGCGCTGCTGGACTGTGGGACCGTGCTGCCCTGGATCTCGTCCACTGCTGTCCAGGTGGTCTGCACAGGTGGGACTTTACAGATCTCTGAGGTGTTTGAGATGTGAAGATGAACCACAGACGGTCCATCAGAGGTGGACATTGTCTCTCAGTCTACAAAGATATACTAGATATAAAGATAATAATCTCTTCTTCTCTTTGTTTTCTGTTTCTCTTCAGGCCATCAGGTGGAGGCAGGACAGAACTGAGGACCTGAAGGAGGACTGTTGAGACCTGAGTGGTGTTTGAATGATGGTGCAGAGAGGAACAGACGCAGTGAGGGAGCAGCCGATTGTATGATGCTCCTGTTTGATGAAATGTTTCCCTCGTGTCAGCGTCAAGAGGGGAGGAGCATTAGGGGGATGAAGATGAGACCTGTAATACAAGAAGCTGCAGTGTGATCTAGACCTCTAAGGGGGTTTGTCTCAGTCCTTCAGTACTTCAGATCCTTCATTCTTGCCCTGTTCTTAGTTGGTGTCTTTGTTCGGGTAACTGTTGGTTCGATTATTATTAAAACATTCACCTCTATCATCTTCTGTCTCAGCTCTGAGTTTGTTGAAGTATCTGTCCTCCTGCTGGTACTCCAGGGTCAGGTCTGCAGAAACTCTGAACTGTGATTGGCTGTTCCCGGCTCAGAGGCGGGACTAACTTGAATAACAACCATTAGGGTCGTGTCCATCCGTAGACTGTAGAGACAAACGGACGATATTTTTGAGGTATAAAAGCAGGGCAGATGATATTTCTTAAAAATTTAAACTTCTCTCTAAATTCTGAGATCAAAGACAGAACTCTAGATCTCTGTCTTTGATCTCAAAATTCTCTCTTATCCAAAAGACAGAATTCTAGAATGTTGTCTTTGATCTTAAAGACAGAATTCTACAATGTTGTCTCTGTTCTTAAAGAAAGAATTCTAGAATATTGTCTTGACTCTTTAAGACAGAATTCTAGAATGTTGTCTTTGTTCTTGTCTTTGTTCTTAAAGACAGAACTCTATGTCTTTAATCTTAAAGGCAGAATAATGAGATAGGGTAGGACTCATCTTCCATATTGAGGCCACGATTGACAGCTCTGTTGACCTATGAGGCTCCTGCAGCGCTGTATTCTCAGGATTATCAGTAGAGGAGGAACAGTGAGAGGAAACTTAACAAACACCAACACAAAAGTCATTGAACGCACCATAACCATGAGCGTCTGCTTCAAATCCACACAAGAATCTGTGACGCTGTGAACTGGACCCACCTGAGGGGGTGAGCACGTTTTAGCTACAAGGTCAAGGCGGGTTTCTTGAGAAGAAAGGCCGGGGGGGTATTGCAGTGACTCCATCAGCCTCTCTGCAACATGTCGATCCGATCAGTGGAAACTAAGAGAGTAAACATGGTTCTTATTCTCTTTGTGCACGCTCTTTTAAAAGTGACATTACTGATGCAGTTTGTTTTAGCAGGACATTAACAGTGTGTTCACAGGTCTGTTAAAGAGCCTGCAGTGGTTTTGTTTTATTCTTCGATGTGTTCGTGGAGGAGTTAAAAAAAGAGATGAAAGCACATTTGTATATAATAGAAATACTTTTAATTTGAAGTTTCATCACAGGCATAATCGTAAACAAGATATTTAAAAATGCAGATTTCATTTTTATCGTCATTCAGACTGTCCGACACACACACACACACACACACACACACACACACACGCTCTGTCCTTACACACACACACGACAGACACTCAACACAGAGAGAAAACAAAAGTGACTAGATTCTGCTGGATTAAAACGATCCACCATGGATTCACCTCAAGAGCACACACACACACTCGCACACTCGCTCGCACACTCGCTCACACACACACGCTGACAAGCACAAAAACAAAGGTCTGCATCGACTGGGGGGGGGGTTGTGTTGATGTCACTTCTACCTGGACAAAGCAGAGATCCTGGAGAGGGAGAGAACCAGACTTTAATTCATGTTTTTTGTGCGTGTGCGTGTGCGTGTGTGTGTGTGTGTGCGTGTGTGTCACTCACTGTAGCTTGTCCTGCAGCAGCTCCAGCCTCTGCCGATCTACATAACGGGACAGGAGGGAGAGGAGGTTTGGAGGGGTGAAGAGGGGGGGAGAGAGGGAGGAGGAGGGGACGCTGAGCAGCTCCCTCGTAACCGAAAACACCAACTCAGTCCTGACGGGAGAGAGAGAGGGGGGAAATGTCAATAAGAAAAATCTAAGAACTCAGTTCAGGATAAAGGAGGATAAAGTGTCTGAAGAAGTGAGGCGGTGTGTTAACAGAAGAGAAAGAATGTTCTGTTACAGTCAGACGAGGAGCTCACCATCGATTGTCGTCCATGAGTTGACAGTTTGGGTCGGAGCTCTGCATCCTCTCTCCTTCACTCAGGATCAGATAAAGCAGCGTCACACCAAACTGCACACAAACAGAGAGCTGCGGGTTAAAGTACTGCTTGTGTGTGTGTGTGTGTATGTGTGTGTGTGTGTGTGTGTGTGTGTGTGTGTGTGTGTGTGTGTGTGTGTGGGTGTTTGTATGTGTGTGTGTGTGTATGTATGTGTGTGTGTGTGAGTGTATGTGGGTGTTTGTATGTGTGTATAGGTGTGTGTGTACCTTGTTGTGCAGGACTGTAGCCAGCTGTCCCTCGCTGCCCTGGAGCTCCTGGAGCAGGTCTGTAAGAGCAGAGCTGGACAAGGACTGGATCACAGCAGAAACCGGCTCCACCAACCAGCAGAGCACCTGAACGGGAGCCAGAGATGGAGGTCAGAGGTCAGTGAAGGAGGATGTTTAGAGCTTTGTAAGTCCTTTGTCTTCAGTTCTTTGGAGCTGCGTTGGTGTTAAAGTGATGTTGAACCTGAAACCGTTACCTGGTCCTGCTTGTCCTTCTTCGCCAGTGCGGGAAGGTTACGGGCAATCGCCATGACAACGGCGGCAGCCTGGGGTGAAGGTAGGAAGGGGAGGAGCCTGGACATGAGGCGTTTGCCCTTCCTCACAGACATGATCATCACACACTGCTCGTCGCTGACCCTGTAGGATGGAGACAGACAGCGTACAGGGTGAAGCTCCTGCTAAGGTGCTCAGGTGTGCTCAGGTGTGTTCAGGTGTGTTCAGGTGTGTTCAGGTGTGCTCAGGTGTGTTCAGGTGTGTTCAGGTGTAATCAGGTGTGCTCCGATGTGCTCAGGTGTGCTCTCGTGTTCAGGTGTGCTCAGGTGTAATCAGGTGTGCTCCGATGTGCTCAGGTGTGCTCTCGTGTTCAGGTGTGTTCAGGTGTAATCAGGTGTGCTCCGATGTGCTCAGGTGTGCTCTCATGTGTTCAGGTGTGTTCAGGTGTGTTCAGGTGTAATCAGGTGTGCTCCAATGTGCTCAGGTGTGCTCTCATGTGTTCAGGTGTGTTCAGGTGTGTTCAGGTGTGTTCAGGTGTGCTCTGATGTTTAATGAATATTCCTCCTACCTGTCTTCCCATTCCTTCTCACGCAGAGAGCTGCACAGCTGCACCGTGTTGCTCTTGTGCTGCTCCAGCAGAGCCTCCCGATCTTCCTCTGGCGTCTGCACGAAGCGCTTCTCAAAGTCCTGAACCTCCAGCAGCAGACTGTACATCTGAGGATCAGAGAGATGGGGGGTCAGAGAAGACCAGGACCTGGACCAGAACCTGCTTCAGTCATCACAGGTTCATCTTACCTTCTCCACAGTGTAGAGGATCTGTCGCCTCTTATTCCAAACCTGCTTCTCTCTCTTCTCCTGGAGGAAGACAGAGAAGAGAACCAGCTGAGTTCATGTTTGTTTTGAGACACGTTCAGACTTTGTTTGCTTTCTGTGCTCGTGCTCTGATTTCTGTCCCTGACGGTTCAAAGCTATAACAGCCTGATCAATACATCCTCTGGTTTCAGATGTTAACGTACAGCGTCTTACAGAGCAGCAAAGTAAAGACATTAATAAAAGCTTTATCCCAGTTTAAAGAATCAAACCTCATCATCTGTTCGAGTCGTCACCACCGCGTCGATCATCTTCCGGGGGTTGTTGACACTGGAGACGGTCAGTTTCCCCAGAGAGCCGGCGAACTGAACTGTGGACAGAGACCACGATGATCAGGTTCATGAACGACATGCGGCTCTCTAAGAAGCTTCACCTGCTCTGACTCACCTGGTCTGTAGGTGTGCTCCACCTTGGCCACCTGTGGAGTGATCAGCTTGGTGGTGTGCTCCTTCTTGCTGCTGTCTCTCTCTCTTTCCTGGCGCTTCTCCATCTTTTCATAGTAGTTCTGCAGAGAGAGAGAGAGTCACATCTTAACTGAGGAAACAGTGTTTGTGGATGATTTTGAAACATCATGGAGAGATGAACTCTCAGTGAAGTTTTCAGGGTTTTTTTTTAAAATCTCCTCTGCAGGTTTCCCATCAGGAGGCGAGCAGCAGCGTTTAGAGTGAGCTGCTCTAAGCTCACAGTGCTGGGCGATATTGAAAATGATGTTATCACGATAAAATATTTCATATCTGTCTATATTGATTATTAAATAATAATCAAATTAAATATCAAATAATTATTTAATTTAAACTTAAAGGCAGATTTGTGAGTGAAAGTTGAAGAAAAGAGAGTTTGTTAGTTTGTATCTGGATTTAGTTTTCTGATAAGCTTCTTGAATCGATAATTTCTGACAGTGCTAACAGAAAGCAGGGGCCTCATGTACTGGAACATGGTGTACGCTCAAATCCAAAAACGTTGTATGTACAAAAATATCCAGATGAATGAATCTGTGCGCAAGGATCAACAGCTGTAGAAACCTGCATACGCCAGCCATGAAGTTGTCGTGAGGCACCGCACATTTCTTTTGTGTAAAATGAGATTTTTGCAAAGTTTTAGTTTGTAGATTCTTATTTTTCTCAGGTTGAGCTTATTTGCATAATTTAAATAAATTTACAACAAAGATATTTAAAATTGTGTACTGTGTATCCAAGGGCGTAGGTTTCCTTTACCCACATCCTGAGAGTATATTTAATGAAGTGTATGAAGTTAATAGTTAACACAGAGTCGACTCAGTGTCAGACTAATGACTCTGCATTGAGCTGGTAGGTTTTGAGTTTTGTTCAGTGTCGCTGTCGCTCATCTGTGCTGTGTTTACATTCTGCTCTGAACGTCTTTAAGCCCCGCCTACCTCCCACCCTGCGACATGATTGGCTGTTCAATGCTGTCTTCTTCTGTCCAATGTTGGGTGGCAACTAGTGTTTAAGGCTCACTAGCGCCCTCTCCATTTCAAGTGGCTGGGGGGGTGCAATTACAGGGTTTATTTATATCGAACTTTAATCAAACATCTTTTATATTTATAGAGAAAAATTATATCATGATAATTATTGTTATCGAATTATCGCCCAGCAATAAGCTCACATACAAATAATCACAATAATCGAGCCGAGAAGTAATAAAGGCAAATCTTTGGGAGGGAGGCCTTTACTTTAGCGATCAGTCTCAGCTGGATGAAGCTGGACTGAACACAGAAGAGATTTGTTTATCAAATTTAAAGCACCAAGACTCTTAACTGAGGAGGGAATAGTTGCAGTGAGAGGGCAGAGAGTGCTCCCATCAGACAGTTGAAGCTGTCCAAACACAATGACCTCAGTGTTTAAAGGTTTAAAAAGTTAAGACTTAACATCATTGAACGAGGTCTGCAGGGATCCTTCCTTTATAAGCTCAAAGGCAAATCCTGTTTCAACACAAACCTGGTAGTAGTAGTCGTCCAGATACGGGTCAGTACTCTGCAGCTGCATCATCTGGATCTTAGTGACCCACTCCTTCTCTTTCTGAGTCATCAGGTTACTGTAGGGGTCTCTGCTGCGCCGGTCTCCTCCAGTCCTGCTGCGGTCCCTGCAGGAGGTAAAGAGATGAAGACGAGGAGTCAGTGACCTCGTCTGAAAGCAGCTGTAATCTTTCTGCGCTCTGACTCTTCCTCACCCTCCTCTGTTCTGCATACGCTGCGTTAGCATGCGGCGGTGCTGAGGGTGGAGGTGGGTGGTGTTGTGCCGGATGGGTGGCGTGTGGTTTGGGGGGCCGTGAGGAGGCGGGGGGCCCATTCTGTGACCGTGTGGAGGAGGAGGGCCCCCGAAGAACGGCCTGAAACCGCCGCCGGGCAACATCGGAGGAGCCGGACCTCCACGGGGAAATCCAGCAACCTGCAGGGACATGACATGTAAGAGTTATCTGCTATACATCACTCTTACAGGAGCGTGTGTGTGTGTGTGCCTAGGTGTGTGTGTGATACGTACCTGGGAGTTGAGCAGCTGGGCCCGTTGAATCTGAGACAGAACCGGACCAACTCCAGGAGGGAATGGACCGCGGCACAGCGGGGAGTTCTGAAACAGCACATTAAAGGAAAGTTTGATTCTGACCCGAGAGTCTGAGAGAGAATAAAACACGGGACACAGCACAACTGTCTCTGAAGATTACTCAACATAAAGCTAAAGCTCACGCTCTTCATGGTTTGAAGCAGGGGTTCCCAAACTTTTCAGCCCGCGACCCCCAAAATAAAGGTGCCAATGACTCTTGACCCCCACTGTCCCTCAGAGTGATTTAATGTGTCTTCATTTAGCTGGTCTGCTGAAAATGACCCTACCTATATGAGCATGTGTCTGTGTTTCCTGTGCTGTTATGAATGAACCTACTGCTACTGATGCTTTTGATAATTAACTGTTCACTAACCCTAAACTTAGGATTCATCTGGCAACAAAGAAAGGCAGAAAACTCATTATGTTTTCTATTTTCAAGGTTTTAGTTCAAGTTTCGCTACATATCTTTTGCTGTAATGAATAAAATGTACTATTTTTAGATTTTTAGAACTTTTGTCATTCAACTTTTTTTTATTGCAGGTTTCCAGTATTACTTTGTTCACCACAAGTTAACAAATTATATATAAGTTATACGAAACCAACAAAGGGAAGAAAAAACAAATTAATACAAAAATGTCCAAAAATAATAATAATAATGAAGAAATAATAAGAATTAACAGTCAAACAAAAAGGAAGATAAACATAAGAAAACAAGGTAAATAAACAAAGAGTGTAAATTAACAAAAACAAATAATAAATATTTTTAGATAACCTAAAAACAAAATACATTCTGGAAGATATCTCACGACCCCCCATTTGTGTCTTGCGACCCCCCAGGGGGTCCCGACCCACACTTTGGGAACCCCTGGTTTAAAGAGCAAACTCATCTGTAGACCACTGAAGTGAAACAGAACCCACAGGGTTCTCCGATATAAAGAGAACCCAGCGAGGGAGAGGAGAGGACTCACTGCTATGTTGAGGAGGGTGTTGGGTGACAGACGCTCGGGGAAAGGAGGAGGGTATCTGTGCTGGACCGGGGCTCTCACATGAACCGCCGTGGGATGGTGGATCTACACACACACACACAGAACAGTGTTAACCACATGTTGAGTCACAGCACTGATGTAAATAAAGCAGAATGTTTGATGACCTCTGTTAAGTCATTAAAAAAGAAGAAGAGGAGATAAAAGACGCTTCGTGTTCAAACCGATATAAACTGTTTTGACCTTTGACCTCATCGCCCTCAGTCCAGCAGCCGCCCCCCTGTTAAGCGTAAACTGGTCCTGTGGACACAGCGGCCGTGGGGGAGGGATAATAAAAGCACCTGTCTGGTATTCACCTGATGGTTCAGAGTGTGGCTCATCGGCTGTTTTGGTGGCGTCCCGATAGGCACCGCCCTCACCGGAGGGGAGCCAATCACAGGGGAAGAAGAGCGCGGAGGTGGGACCCTTTCTGATAAATCCCGTCCTTCATCGCTCCTCCCCTGAGGGGGCCGTTTAGGAAGGCCCACCTCCTTGATTATGGACATGAGAGGACTATCCTGAGGGGGAGAAGACACAGGGTAACGTGTTAGGAAGACTTGACCTCCAGTTCAACTGGCTGCTGCTTTATGAACCCATCAGACTTTAGACCAGAGTGTAAAAACAGGGTCCAGGTTTACAGAAACCCTCAGAAACTAAAACTGGGTTTGATACAGAGGCAGAGGAGCACCTATCTCTTACCTCCAAGTGTGTCACAAGACCAGGGGTGACACTGACCGGCCCGAAACCCATGCTGTTCTCCCAAATACTGTGAGAGTTCATCTGAAACGCAGAACACACGAAGAAATCATTTAACAGAGGAGCAGAAACAAAACCATTGCACAGCAGGGAGGCACAAACACGTCTCAGTTTAGGAAGTTACAGATCTGAACAGAAACTTCAGAGAGTCAGAAACTCACTGACTTCAAACTGACGCTTAGAAAACAGTTTATCAGACAAGAGTCACGTTTTGATAAAGGTCATCAGGAGACTTCATCTCACACGTCCTCACACGTGATCCATCATTTCACACAGTTAAAGGCTGTTTCATCTACACACAGAAGAGAGAGAGGCTGACCTGGCCCATAGGAGCAGGGCCTCTGCGCAGGAGGTGCTGCTGCTGCTGGTAGCTGAGCATGGAGGAGGGAGGAGGACCAGGAGGGAGGCCTGGAGGGGAGCAGAACCAGTGAGGTTAAACAAAGTCACACAAGACGAACAAAGACAACAAAACAAAGACTTCAGAGTGCGAGAATCTACGAGGTGGAGCTCTGAAACTGATTCAGAGGCTCTCAGCTGAGACACAGGTAGTCCAGGATCTGTAGGTCCTGTTGTCCTCTGGATGGTAAGACATACCACCGATCACATCAGGCCGACCCAAAGACATCCCATAAGGTGTTTTTCGATCAGAGGAACTTTACCCCTGAACTATGTGCATTTCGACCGGTGGACCCAGGGTCTAAATTTAGTTCAGGGGTAGATAATCTCCCCCCCAAAAAAGCCCCTGCTTGGGGGGGTAGTACTTTTCAAAGGTCCCAGGACTTTCAGGGGGCGGGGCCTGCAATGCTGAACATGTCTGATTGGTAGATTAACCACAGTGTTTTTATTCCGCCCTCCGTCCACAATAACATCACACACATCTGTGATTCTCTTGATTTCTCTTTCTTTCATTAGTTTTTATTTGTTCTATCTTTTTTGTATGTGTGTGTACTTTTCAAAAGAAGAAGCTGTGAATCTCTTGGTTTAGCAGCTTGTAACAGTAGTCTTCTCTCAGCCCACCGTGAATGTGTCTCTCCCGGTGTTACAGTTTTAAAAGTGACCCTGTAAACTGGAGACCTTCAGCTGAACGTGTCAGTGTTTGTGGAGTTTACACAGCTGTTGAAACACAGAGGGAGTTCCTGGGAATGCAAACTAGTTTAGTTTTTATTAAGATTTCTAAATATCCTCATCAGATATTTAATGATCGTCTAAAGACGTTTATGAGGGATGCATCCGGCTGAAAGTCACCAGTTAACAGGGTCGCTGTTTAAATCAAAACACCGGTCGATCTCTGCCACGGCTTTTTGAGTTCAAAAGGATTTTAAAGTCGTGTTGAAACGTCTTTGCTACTCGCGCTTATCTCCTCTCACGTGTTGATTCAGTGAATCCATCTGTAATGAAATATAGCACCATCTAAAACAGCACCAGCTGAGTCTCTTCATGCTAACAGGCTAACTGTTGTGTTGCTCATGATGATACCTGCCTGTCCGTCTGCTTCTATGGTGTCATCTGTGATGAATGGTATTCCTCTTTGTTTTACTGCCCTCTACTGGTCTGGTGGTGTAGTGCATTTACTTTTTTTTTTCTCCATACGTCACTGGCCTGATTTACACAATCTACCTGGGACTTCAGCCCACGCTCGAAACGCAGACAACAATGGGGGCACAGGAACCTTTTAGTTCAGGGTAAAGTAGTTCTGGGGGCTAAAAGACCCCGGAACTCTTGGTCAAATTGCACCTTATGTCCTGCACACTGGGTCATTTCGACGCAGAAGTATAAACCAGACTTAAAGACAGATTCAGTCTCACCTGATGTGGAGGGCCCAGGAGGCAGCTGGTGCTGGGGGTGAAGGGGATGCTGGGGGTGTTGGTGTGGGATGGAGGGCGGCTGGGGCAGGACTCTGGACCGATCCAGCCCCTGCAAAGCGGACAGGCCGGATCCTGAAGCACCGGGGGGTGGGCCGGGTCTCTCAGCAGCCCCGACTCCAGCGATGGCCGGGTCTGCCTCCAGGATGAGCCTGGCCAGAGACTCAGCCAGGTCACCTCCACCTGCTCGATCCTCTGCATCTGTAAGAACAGGTGATGGAGCTGGTTTTTAAGGAGCTGGATGTGGATTCAAAAACAACACCGCTCTCAAAAACAAAGTGAGGACTGAGCAGCGTGTTCATCCCTTCAGTCTGCGTTTCCCTCCCCAGCCTTTAAACTGTTGACTCTTTGAATAAACTTTAAGAAACCACTTCTCTGGTTTCATCACTGACCTTGCTGAGGCAGTCCAGGGGAGGATGAGGAGTATTTGAGTGGAGGGAGGGACGATGGAAGGGGGAGGTGGCCTGCGGAGGGTGGGAGACGGGCAGAGGACAAGTCTCCAGCTCCTCCTAAATCAGAGTCTCCTCCCACCACGCCTCCTCCAAACCCCAGCCCTGCTCCGAGCCCGTCCTTGTTATCGAGCCCGGCGAGGCGTTTGTGTTCCTCCTGCCAGTCATCATCTGGAGGAGAGACACGAGAGGGCGTTTCATCTCTGACAGACTCCAAACCTACACCTGACGGACCTGTTTGGTTTGCTTTCTTCTACTTGGCGTCACTGAATCATACTCCAGAAATATCCCTCCTTTGATTTGGTCGTTATGAAAACAGTCATCAAGTCAAGTTTCATGGTCCCACATCTTAAATAAAGCTTCATGCACTGATGACTCACCAATGGCTCCAGCCCCAAATGTGTCATCGTTGAACTGATCGATTTCATCCTCCTCTTCAATCAGTCCCTCATCTTCCTCCTCCAACATACAGTCTTCATCCAGGGACTGTGAAGAGCAAAAGCAGGAGGGTTAGAGAGGCGAGACTGAGCTGTACGATTAATTGAGAATGTGCAGCTCCACAATCGAACGAGAGGCTGTAACTTCTCCTCTGATGGTATAGAGTCTGGAGGACGAGCATGCCAACACTACACTGTTGCCAAAAAACAAACAAAAGCACCGTCTGCCATGTGGGAGTGTTTTGGATCCAGTGAAGGAGACACTGAACAGAAAGAAGTACCGTTACCGTTAAAACTCGTTATTTCAACATCTCTACGTCCAAAAAGGATCAACACCAAAAGTCTGATGGTGGCACACGAGAGAAGACGAAGAGACAACAGAAGGTCATCCACAGCAGAGCACCCTCTCTCTCCATTTCACACTTTAAAGTCTCTGAAAGTAGTATGGGAGGTAGAGCCTTCAGTTATCAGGCCCCTCAACTTTGGAATCATCTACCAGTCAGGGTCCAGGAGGCAGACACCCTCTCTTCTTTTAAGAGCAGGCTTCAAACTTTCCTTTTTGATAAAGCTTATAGTTAGAGCTGGATCAGGCTTGGACCAGCTCTTAGTTATGCAGCTAAAGGCTTAGACTGACACACTGGGATCCTGTCTTTCCCTCTCTCTCCTCTCTCTGCCTGTCTCTTACTTTAACTCTTGCTGTCCAATTAAAGTTACTAACCATAGACCTTTCTGGAGTCCCTGAGCTCCCTTGTCTCGTAGGTTCCTCTGGATCTCTGCTGCTGTGGACGTACCAGACTCCAGCTGCTACAACTACTACTATCCATCTCACCACTATCATCTCTCTCTCTCTCTCTCTTCATCTCCCTCTATCCCATTCTCCAACACGGTCTCAGCAGATGTGTGTCTAACTTGAGTCTGGTCCTGCTGGAGGTTTCTGCCTGTTAAAGGAAGTTTGTCCTTGCCACTGTAACTAGCTAAATGCTGCAAAGTGCTCTGCTCATGGTGGATTAAGATGAGATCAGACTGAGTCCTGTCTGTAAGATGGTACTAGATCTTATCCGGTCTTGATGTTGGGTCTTTGTTAATAATAGAACATAGAGTACGGTCTAGACCTGCTCTGTTTGGAAAGAGTCTGAGGAGAACATTTGTTGTCATTGTAACCTGTGTGTGTGTGTGAGATCACACACCTCACAGCTGAAGGAGTCTAAAAATAGCTTCAGTCAACAATACATTCACACCAGCTCGACAGACGATGCTTATTGACGTCTCCTCGGTCATCCCAACAAGAACTGACTCTGCTCGTATTTTAGGATCTAACCGCTGCGTCTGAACATCTGAGGACTCCATGAACCATCCTTTAGTTCATGGCACCACACCATGCACAGGTCTGAGGTTCCAGCAGAGACGTGGCGGTATAACACTGAACTATCCCTTTAATGTGAGCAACTTCACACCAAACCTGTGTGCAGGGAATTTGCTGCTGTAGTGTTAAAAATGTGACGTAGAGCTTTCGGATAGAAGTGATGGCTGTAGAGATCAAAGTCCCGTCACTCTAACGTAGGGAGAGCGAGCTGACACCTCCACGACACAATCACTTCGTACTCACTGATAACATCACCTGATCTGATGTATAGATCTGTGACATCAGGAGCAGCAGAGATTAGGGTTGTAACTATTCATCTACTTCATCGATGTATCGATTTATATTCCTATGATCGGACCACATCGATCTGTGCTCGGCAAGTTGGCCTTCTGGACGACATATATCGATCTAACATCATTTCAAAAAGGTAATAAATCGATTGGCGGATTGGCCGAGGAGAAGCCGGCGAGTCAGAAATGATCAAGCCACCATTGCGGTCCAGCGTGTGGAAACACTTTGGCTTTTGCCAGATGGTCTAAATAAGTCGAACGCTGTTTGTAGGATATGTAAAGGTCAAGTAAAGTACCACGGCAACACCACAAATCTATCCAGCCACCTACTAAGGCGCCATTGGATTTCACACAACGCCGGCTGTCCAGGCACCTCGTTATAAAGATCATCACTTGGATGTGTGAATAAAGCAGCGCACACGAGAAATGATCCAGGCCGCAATGGATGCGGAGAAGCGCACAGCGCAGGAAGGAGAACAGAGCGCAGAGAAAAGGACTCGTCTCGCTGAACCAGATGAGGGGCATGCACCCTCGTTGTCTGATATGTTCAATGAGATCCTTGATTTTAGTGAGGTTAGTACACAGTCAGAGACAGAAATGCAATGGTAGGGGAAACCGGGGACAGTTTTAACATTTCTATCTATAACTTTGGGCTCCTTTAACCCAGTGTGTTCAAACTGCTCTACAAACTAGCTGTGTCTGATAATAAATGCCTGTGCAACACAAATAGAAAATGCATGGCTTAATCTCAAATCCAAGGAGTGAAATGTTACAACTGTCCCAAGTCTCCCTTCTAATATTTGGCCTAATAATTTATTTTGGTGTTTTGGTTTTCAGCCTTGGTTTCCTCATTTTCAGTTTCGGCCAAGAGTTTTCATTTCGTTGCATCCCTAGGCCCCAGTGTTGATTCTAAAATCATATTCCCAGTCTAATATTTCCTAAATGTTCTCTACAGTAAATTTGAATGAAGGCTGGAGAAACTGTCACACCTGACCCCCGGGAAACTAACAAAATGAGATGATGTGCATAAAGATGAGGGAGGAGAGTAAATATTTGATGGTAAGAGTCTTTATAAGATGTAGAATATTATTGATTTAGTATCAGGGAGACTTATAATGATGAATAAACTGATGTGTTTATAGATTTTAATCCGATGTTAATGTTTTTATTATAATGAGCAGTTAGCCTGACACACTGGTTACTTTAGTCATTGAGCAGCAGATAAGCTCAGACCTGTTTAATATCAGTGTCTTTGCATGCGAAAGTGTATACCCTCGTGTTTAAAGCACCCAGCCTCAGCTGCAGGAGAGGATGTGACCCAGCACCTCCTCCTCAGGGAGCCTCTGCACACTGTTAGCTGCTGTTAGCCGCCATGCTAACACTGCCGTCAGTTACATCACGCAGGTTAAGGAAAGCTGCTGCCCTGATACCGACCACACAGCAAGGGGAGACTTTACAGCTGTCAACTCGGAGGATTCAAAGACGAGACACGCGTTTAAAACAGTGAGCTCGTGTCTCCATGCAGCGGAGAGGAGCTCACCTTCACCCCCGGCTCATGTGAGCAGGAAAGCGGGCTGCTCACAGGCCGCAGACCGCGTAAACAAAAGACAACATTTAGCGTTAAAACCACACGAAGCACGGAGTTACACCCCCCTCCCTCTAAAACACCCACTCCTACCCACGGGGAAGGGTTCCACGGGGGTCTGGGGACACCTTACTCACCTGAAATCGAAACATCTATCTTTAGGCTTTCGGGAAAAGAGGTGCATCGGGAACGAGGCGCGCAAATGACGCAGCAGCGACGTTCAGTTCAACGTTCGTTACGTAAGGACGTGAACGAGCACGTCACTGGGCACGTACGGGGGCGGCGCCGCGCTCTGTGTTCGCAACATGACGACCTTTCGACTGCTTAAGATGAGGAAGAAGAGCTGCCCTGAAGGTAAACATGACATTAACATGTTATTCTTTATTTGACTTCATGTTGATCAAAGTCTCAGGCCTTAACCGAGTACATCCAATCAACGTGAGGGTTTCATTACATCCAATATTTGCATTGAGGAAAACCAGAAGCTACCTTTTTTAATCTACATTCTTGCAGAAAAATTGAATGCTGCTCCAAGTTGAGAATATGCATTAGACTTTTTTCATTTGGGGATTTTGTAGTGTCACTAACAGGTCGTCAGGTTTTTATTTAGGAGACCTTAATTCAACAACTTTGTTTCCTTTGTTTGTGTCTATAAAGGCATTTTTATATCAGTCATTATGTCAGTTTATCTAATTTCTGGAGACTCTTCTGATCCACATCCTTGTTATTGGTGAAGTGTGTGTGTGAGTGTATGTGAGTGTGTGTGTTCTCAGGATTTAGCTCCACTATGGTTCAGAGGCGGCTCTGCACCTTAGAACACCTGATGAACTCAAAGTTTGGTCTCCCTTTTCCTCGCCATGGCCTCCAGCTCCTGTTTTGGTTCGCCAAAGACTGTGTGACCTGTGAACTCATTAAATGTGTCTTAATCATGAAGGTATGATAACACATTATAAAATGTTAATCATGCCAGTCATCACTCACTGTAATAACCAAGCTTTATATTCAGATTTGTCTCGTACAAGGTCACAGCTACACTTTAGTTCTTGTCTTATTAAAGTCTGGATGATGTTGCTGCAGATGTATTGTTGAATCAAATATGAAACAGGGTCTTCTAAGATTTGGAGTCTGTTCCAACAGCTGGTGTCAGACTGTCATCCAGAGAGAGGTTGCTTTGGCTTCCACCTGTTTGGGAATATGGAGGAACTTCTGCCTGTACTGGACCAGCCAGGCAAGAAGCGCAAGAAACGGGTTTGTGACATTTTATGAGTCTGTGTTTATTTATTTACATTTCTTAAAGGGACACTACAGTCCAGTCACACACAGTGGCGGCTGAACAATAGAGGGCGCTAGGGCGACGCCCCACCACAGTACCTTCAACAAGACATAAAGAATTGGAATTAAAATGAAATAATAAAATAATATTCTGAATTATATGTAAATATATTTTTAGATGAGCAAGATAAATATTATATAGTTAGTGATGAGTAAAGTTGTTGTGTTTATCTGTGCTGTCTGATTGGTGACGTGTTTTCGCCCTGGGCGTAAAAATCTTTGTCCATAGACTCTCGTTAAAAGTTGTACATGTGCAGTAGCTCCTCTTCAATACAAGAGATAGGACCATGTCTGGGAGCACCTTCCCTGCGCCCAGAGCTGAATGCAGCTCGATGGGGCTGACGTGGGAGTAGAGGACGATTGGACAGAGATGCAGAATGGAGAAAGAGAAACTAAATAATTCAGTGAAATCACTTCAGACATCACCTTTAGAGAGGAGAACGTACCAGGAGTAGCTCGACGTGAAAGAGCGCAGACCTGATCAGCTGAACATCACCATTAATCATTAGTCCAAAGACAGAGGGAGACAATACAACCAGTCTTTTTCCAGGACCTGGTTTAGCAACAAGGCTTGGCTAACTGCATGAAGTGAGGCTAATGCTTTATTCTGCTTTCCCTGCCTTCTTTTTCAAACGTCAGGATCTGACCCAGCATGGATTCAGACAGGTATTACTGATTTGAAGCACTTTTCAGATGTTATACCTTAGTACATGTTTGCTTGCTTTTTGGTATGTCTATTTTGGAGTTACAGCCCCCCCTGGAGAAAACTCCACCAGCCGCAACTGGTCACACATGAAGAAGAGTTGGTCCTCACTAATGCCACACTGTTAGGAGAAGTCACATGGGGGCGCTATGAAACAACCAAAGTTGTTCAGCACTCAGAGAAAAGATGAGAAGAAGAAGGGATGAAAGTGTTCAAAGAACTGATGGCTTTCTTTATTTCTTTAGTGATGCAACATTTAGCCCGTCAGATATCTCTGCAAAGTGAACCATGCATGTTTGTTTCATCACATCCCCCAAAGGGGCACCTGTTCCTCTGTTAGAGTTGAGTCCAAGCCGTCATTACACTGGATTGTGCTCCTCCTGCTTTTGCTCTCCATACAGACTGTTCTCCAGCAGCCACGTGATATCTAATTGGTACATTAGAACTACAATCATACTACAAATGGAAACCAGAACACCTCAAATACTGAGAATCCAAACTCAGAGCACAGACTCCAGAGTCTCAGAGGGACGGTCTGGTCTGAGAAGGTTCCTCTCTGTTTCTCTTTATCTCTCTTTTCTCTTAGGTGTTGTATTATGAAGTTGGCAACCTGAACACAGAAACCTACCCCGGGTCTGAGGACCTCCCGGCTTATGTGACACAAAATTATGGGTTTGAAGGTGATTACAACACGGACCGCCTCATCATCAGTTACCAGGCGAGGAGCAGGGTGGTGAAGACGGTCTATGTCACCCAACATGAGAGAGACTTCTCCGGGTGTTTCTGTCCTGATGAAACGTATGAGATCAGCTCTGAACTGATCCAAGCCCTGCAGAGTCCACTCGTGGATCTCACCTCCTTTCTCACCCAGATGGGCTTCTACAAAGAAATCCCAGTGGTGAGATGGTGTGAAGAGGAGATCTACGATGATGAAGAGGAGATATACGACTATGAAGAGCAAATGTTTGACTCTTTTTACAACTACACTGACTCCACAGTAAGAACAGAGCAAAGTGACCCCTTTGGATATTTCTCTGCCTCCTTCAGCGATCCATATACAGTGCATAGCAACGTTAGCATAACCACGCACAATAACAGACCTGTGGCTAACTACAGTGGAGTGAGGCAGAGATATATCACGTCAGGTTGGGAGAGGCCCTACAGAGGTAGAGGTGAGTGTGTCTCACTTCTTTGTGTTCCTACAGACCAGCTCTCTCCATGATTGCAGCCTTGTGTCGTATATGGTGATGAAAATACCTTTGGATTAATTTCCTAAGTTTTCACTCTTCTGTATTCAACATTATCTGCCAAAGAGCCGTGAAATAATAACTTACACCATCATTACACCAGGAACCAACATGACTGTGTTTGGATGACAACTGCACATCTGTCCACAACTGTCGTATATGTCTCCTTCGCTAGGGTTAGGGCTAGGGGTGGGGCTAGTGTTGGGTTAGGGTTAGGGGTGGGGTTGGGGTTAAGGTTAGTGCTAGGGTCAGGGTTGGGGTTAGGGGTTGGGGTTAGGGTTAGGGTTAGAGAGTTAGGGTTGGGGTTAGTGTTGGGTTGGGGTTAGGGGTGGGGTTGGGGTTAGGGCTAGGGTCAGGGTTGGGTTGGGGTTGAGGTTAGGGGGTTAGGGTTGGGGTTAGGGTTGGGGTTAGACTTGGGGTTAGTGTCAGGGTCAGGGCTAGGGTTAGAGAGTTAGGGTTAGGGTTGGGGTTAGACTTGGGGTTAGTGTCAGGGTCGGCTAGGGTTAGAGAGTTAGGGTTAGGGTTGTGGTTAGGGTTGGGGTTAGACTTGGGGTTAGTGTCAGGGTCAGGGTTAGGGTTAGAGAGTTAGGGTTAGGGTTAGGGGTGGGGTTAGGGTTAAGTTAGGGTTAGGGTCAAGGTTTGGGGTTAGGGTTAGGGTCAGGGTTAGGGTTAGAGAGTTAGGGTTAGGGTTAGGGTTAAGTTAGGGTTAGGGTCAAGGTTTGGGGTTAGGGTTAGGGTTACCCTGCACTGCTGACATCAGTAAAGTCAGCAGTGTGATGTTTAAGAGCTCTGAGCGGTTAGAAGACGAGGAAAGATCTATTTATTTACAGTTTACCAAAGACGTAAAGTTTACCACTTTGTCTAGCTTTGTACTTACACACTGTTCAATATATCCAACACGTATAATCTACACTCTAACTTAGAATTAACACACAACTAAAGACGTCTCAGAAACCCTCAGGGGGATCGGACAAACAGGCCCTACAGTAGAATTTAAAGATGTTAAATGTTTCTTTATTTATGACCTCTGAAATATAAAACAGGGAGACAGTGACGTGTTGGTTACGCAGGTGGAGCTTAATATCTCCATGTGTTAACTACAGTAAGTAAAGCAGAGCTGCTTGAGATGAATGTGAAGCATCTTTTCCCCGTCTTATCTGTAATGCTGTTTTGGTGTGAACTTCTGTCTCCAGGCTTCGACAAAGAAGACGAGGGAAGCAGCAGAGGTGGAGGCTTCTCGTTCCTCAGGCTCCTCCTCGGGGCTGGAGCGCTCCTGCTGGCTGTGAAATGTTTCAGCTGGATGAGGAGCTGCTGGCAGGTCGAAGAAACCTTCCCCAAGAGGATACAGAGCATTCCCAGGATACCTCTGAGTTACTGGCACACACATCCAATGCTGGATTACACGTACTGAAATACTGAAGGGTTGGTCGGCTACAACTGCCAGAAACTTGGCCATCGACTCTACGTACGACCCTTTGTGACCACCTGAACAGCTCTTCCCCAGTCTGGTCAGAACTGAAGAAGCCTTTCGGAGGAGAGGAGAAATGTCTTAAGCATTCTACCAAGTCCAGTTGCCTTACGGAATAAGCTTTGAATTACCCTGAACTGGATGACTGAGAACCTTAACAGACAATGAAGGGTCGAATTTGTACATTTGCTGTGAACTATTTTATCCAATGAAACCCTAAACACATGCTGTAAAGACCCTTAAAGACCTGTAGAGACGTTTAAAGACAAGGCATGCAGAGAGTCCTGAAGAGCTCTGTGCACATTCAACTTTTATAAATTATAATTTTATTCTATTTTCCATTATGGAAAACATGCAGAGTTTAAATGTGTTTATCAGGAGCAGATCTGAAGAACTGTTTTTAATTACTAACATCCTCAAACACTGAAAGGATCAGGATTTTATCTTCATCATTTAGAGCAGGGGTTCCCAACATATAGGTGCCAAAGACTCGCGACCCCTGTCCCTCAAAGTGATTTAATGTGGCTTCACTTGGCTGGTCTGCAGGACATGTGTCTAAATTAGCCTAAATTCTCTAAATTTAGGAGTCATCTGGCAAAAAGAAAGGCAGGAAACTCATTACATTTTCTATTTCCAAGCTTTTTATTTCAAGTTTAGCTACTGTTTTTGTCGATATTTTTTACTATAAAAGATATTTTTAGATAACTTTTGTCATTCAACTTTTTCTATTGCATATTTTCTGAATTTCTTTTTTCACCACAAGTTAACAGATAATATATAACAAGTAATACAAAACCAACACTTTCATGTCATCTCCTTAAGTAGCTTTTAGTCATTTTTAATCATGCATTAGCCACCGGGGTTTGGGGAAAGCTAGTATTGAAGGTGCTGCTTCAAATGTCAGAGGCAGGATCAGGCCTGATTTAACAGCACTGGCCATCCCTTTGCAGTCTGGGAAGTATTTCGTTGCCTTCTGCAAACACACCTCAGCGTGAGGCTCCTGCAGCTTCTGTTGGACCTGGCTGCTGCTGTTTCCCAGAAGGTTGCCACCTCTATGTCACAAGCGAGTGAGAAAGCAGGGGAATTGTACTCTTTGACTAATGTCCAGCCGTGGCACCAGCTGATAACTTTCCTTCTGTATGTTTTGCAGGCCAGCTAGTCTAATGCAATAAAGTACATACTGCCCACACCCACTACACGCCTGATCTTCTGGTGCAGGCCGGCTGAGGTTAGAAGTTGTCTCGTGCAATCTGTATGCCGACAGGTCAGCTTGACTTGCCACAGCTTGCGCGGCATCCACAGAAGTAGAGGAGGACTGTGAGAACTGTGCAAACTTCCTATCATCTGCCAGCACCTTGTGTTCTTTCAGGATATGATAAGAGGTAGCAGCACATTGAGAGAAACATCTTCAAGGTGATTCTGCCAGCAACTTGTGACTGACCGTTGTGCAAACCAATGAAATATTATCACGCCCTTTGTAATACAATCACGCCTATGCTTTCAATAAAAAGCTGAGCAACCGAGGAGACTTTGAAGATGATCGACCACACTTTGTGGTGAACATTGGATCAGTCTTCCCTTTGCAAAGCTAGCTAAAAGCTGAATAAGTTGTCCGTGTGTTCCTTGACTCTGCTGTGACGATTCTTGAACCTGACAATGACCAAAGTTCCCCTGAGGTGTCCATCTTAAAACGACCTTAGATATCCACCTTCGGTCTACTTCAGGCAAGGTGTGGATCAGCTGAGACAGACAAGCAAAACAAATGAATAAAACACAAGTTAACATATTCAAATTCCCACCACTTCACTAGACTTTGTTATCTCTGTAAATAAAACTTCTAATGCTTCTGACAAGTTCATAAAAATGCAGCTGAAACGTAAAAACAAAGAAGGTAAAACGCTACACTTCCTGTAACAGTCTCAGGACAGTAAATGTGCCAGTAATAATTGTTATACTGTCTGATTACATAAAGGGTAAATATATCTGCCGCTTGTCCTCATGTTCAGCTGTTTCACTGATTTCAACACGTGCTGTAAGGAAATGCAACTTTCTAGAGAATCTGTTCTCACTTTGAACCTTGAGTGGAATATAGGGAACAGAAACATCCTCTTTGTCATTCCCCATCACCTCATCAGACAGACGGATACACGGCTCACAGCGAGGGACAGCTGAGCACCTTGACTGACGAACCGAGCTGATCTGACCTCTGACCTGTGATCTGATGGAGCCAGAGGAGCAGATTTACGTCAACATAGAGGAGCTGCAGGGTGACACCTGCAGCCTGAAGCACTACAGACCGGCGGACTCAGGTAAGCCTGGGTCGTACAGGTGTTTGATGATGAGTGGGGTGTCCAGCGTCAGATATGAAAACAAGTAAAGGAAGAAGAGACGTCTTTTCCTCTGCCCTCACACACACAGGAGAAAACCATCCAGGGTCAGATCTTAATAATGGACCCACGGGAGTTTATTTCCTCACGTGCCTCTCTGGGCTTGCGTAGATTTTGATAGAAAGCTGAAATGAGCAGGTTTGTCTTGTCTCAGAGTCTCCCAGGTTACTTTGTTGTTTAGTAAATAATTATATATAAATATTTTTTTTAAGTTATATTTTTTGGCCTTTTGACTTTATTTTATAGGACAGCTGAAGAGAGACAGGAAATGTGGGGAGTAGAGAGCGGGGGAAGACATGCAGGAAATGGTTGATCGGCCGGGAATCAAACCGGCGACCCCTGCGGCCCCTGCGACGAGGACTGTAGCCTCTGTACGTGGGGCGCTTAGACCACTAGGCCACCAGCGCCCCATAAATAATAATATATAATAATAAAGAGACTCGATAAAGTCGGACGGGTTCTTCAGACTTTCTCTCAGGAGGAAAGGCTTTAACTCTTTTCAGCATGAAGAATGGGATCAGTAAAGTCCAGTATCTGTGCAGCTGTGAAGCTCTTTCAGCTCTATCGCCTCTTCACACGGGGAGTTTAGCTTCATGCTAACGGTACTTAGCCAATCTTAGGCTACACGAGGAGCACATCGCACAAGACCTGGAGTCGTATCACTCCTCTGATGGTCACTTGTCTTTAACTGAGGAGTCTTTTCTGTAAGGTTCAGCACTGGACTGGCTTGTTCTACTGAATAACATTTTTTTTTTCTTTATTCATTTCTTTCTTTCTTTATTCATTTATGTATTTTTTCATTTATTATTTATGTATTAATACATTATAAATGTATTTAGTTATGTGTTCATTTATTTTTGTATTCATTCATTATGTATTTATTCAGTTATTTATTGATTTATTGATTTATTGATTCATTTATTTATTCTTATATGTATTTATTCATTTATATATTTATTTATTTGTTTGTTTATTTATTCATTTATGTATTTATTTATTTGTTTATGCATTTATTGATTTATTTGGTTTTTTGTTTATTTATTGATTTATTGATTTATTTATTGTTAAATATGCATAATGAAGGAGAGAAGCCGTTAAACAGGGACCCCATCAGACAGGAATGAGGGCAAGTTTTGATCAAGTCAGGTGGTCTGCAGAGGCATTCATGGTCCTGATGAAGCTGTAGCTCGTACTGTAACACAGGAGGGATAACAGAGGAGGACACGTGCAGAATCTGATTGAATAACAACACAACAAACATAAACTTATGACAGAGAAACTAAAGAGAGAGTGGTTGTTTTTAACTCATATCTGACAGGAGCTTTAATAAGATCTGCACAGTTAAAGTTTATTATGTGGCGTCTCTGCAGAAACCAGACCCGTGAGAGCTCCACACAGAGAACAGACTCCCCTCAGACTGTCTACAGTTTGTCTGGCCGTGCTGTGCTTCCTCCTCCTGACCGCGGTCCTTACAGTCAGCGTGCTCTGTGAGTATTTACAGAAAGAGGAAGACGAGGGTGAGAACTGCAGATGGAGCAAAACCTGTGGCTCGTAGCGTGAGTGTGGCTGCTCTTTCTTCTCCTTTCAGATGACAGAGACGTTAAACAGCTGTACGCTGACCTGACCAATCACACGGCAGTGAGACACCAGCTCCTGGTCCAGAACCAGAACCTGACCGATGAGAGAGACCTGCTGCAAACCAGTCTCAGCAACCTGACGAAGACTGTTGGTGAGGCTCTGCTTTAAACACTGCAGCAGGTCACACACACACACACACACACACACACACACACACACACACACACACACACACACACACAGTCTCACGCAATCACAGATTCATCATCCCCCACAGTGTCACGGTGCAGAACTCAAAGATCCGCCTGAACTAAACCCAGACAGAGCAGACCGACCCTCTTCCTCAGTAAAGGGTTAATGATAGGTTAAGAAGAGGACCACCTGACCTGATCAGACCTGGACTCCTCTAGACCTCTGAAGGTGTGCTGTGGTCTCTGAGACCTGGACTCCTATAGACCTCTGAAGGTGTGCTGTGGTCTCTGAGACGTTAGCAGCAGATCCTTTAAGTCCTGAAGTTGTGAGGTGGAGCCTCCATGGATCAGACTTGGTGGTCCAGCTCGCCCCACAGAAGCTGGACTGGACTGAGATCTGGAGTCAACACCTTGAACTCATGGTGTTCCTCCAGACCACCTTCTTCCATCGCTCTGTGGTCCAGGTCTCTCGCGTCCACTGTAAGAGCTTTCAGTGGAGGTCAGGGGTTAGCATGGACACCCTGACCAGTCTGCAGCTCCAGATACACCACAGCACACTGAGATCCCTGAGTGTTCAGACTCCTCTCTATCAGAACCAGGATTTACTGATCCAGCAGGCTTTGAGTTATCGTTCAGACTCCTCTCTATCAGAACCAGGATCCACTGATCCAGCAGGCTTTGAGTTAGGCTGTAACAGGAACATGCTAACACTGCCTCAGTCTCTCCCTCCTCTGTGAAGCTGTCACATGATTTAACGTCCTCACAGCGTGCAGCAGGTGACATCTCTGTCTCCTCAGGATCCTGCCCTGAGGGATGGAGGAGGTTTGGCTGCAGTTGTTACTTCATTTCCACAGTGGTGAGCTCGTGGTCCAGCAGTAAACGAACCTGTCGAGACCTGGGAGCAGACCTGGTGAGGATCAACAGCCAGAGAGAGATGGTGAGGCTCTGAATCCTGAGTCAAGTCTGAAGCTTGTGTCTGAACGTGAAGTGATGAAGTTCTTTCTTCCTCTGAAGGAGTTTCTGAACTTGATCGGACGTGGTTTGAAGTTCTGGATTGGTTTAAGTTGTTCGCCCATGAGTAGCTGGAGTTGGACCGACGGGTCAACACTTCAAACAGGGTAAGTGTTTGGACTCTCGTGTGAAAATCCTGCTAAGTCCTGCTAAGAGCAGTCTAAGCCTATAGCAGCATAACTAAGAGCTGGTCCAAGCCTGATCCAGCTCTAACTATAAGCTTTATCAAAAAGGAAAGTTTGAAGCCTACTCTTCAGTAATTCAGTAATTCAGTATCTTTAGTATAAATACCTGAATGTTTTTTTCCCAGCTCCGTCACTGCTGAATTGTTTTCCAATAAATGTCTCTAAATATTTTATAAGTTTCTGTAGAAGTTTTCTAAAAGTCTCTCTCTCTCTCTTTCCTGTTCTTCCTCTCCCTCATCCCTTTGCTTGTCGGACTTTTGTTTGTAGATACTGGCGAAATAGATATACATCAATTCCCACGGACTTCATTAAGGAGTCAGCTATGTGCAGCCTTTAACAGCTTTGAAGCTGGTCCGTGGAATAACATGAACTCATGGACTGCTGAGTATTGTGAACAGTACTACCGCTGCGTTTGTAGAAGGAAGTTGAACTCCTCGTCTGTTCTGATAAATAAAGTTTATTAAAGAGTTAAGACGTTTGGTATTTAAACCGTGACTCAAACTCTCTTCCCAGTTTCAAATCTCGCCTTAAACCCCTCCAGAGCTGCATGTTTCTGTAAACATGTCAATGCATGTCTTCATTATATTTAATCACTCCTTTCTCTGTGTTCTTTTTATAATATAAGTGTTGTTTCTTTAACTGTCTGCTCTGATATTACGTCTGTTTATTGTTGTTGCATTTGTAAGCTGACTTGAGTGTCCTGAAAGGCGCCCATAAATAAAATGTATTATTATTATTAGGATTATTATTATTATTATCACTATTATTATTATTATTATTATTATTATTATTATTATTATTAGTATTGTTATTATTATTATTATTACTATTATTATTATTGCTATTATATAATTATTACTAATAATATTATTATTGATATTATTATAATGATTATTATTACATTACTATTATGATTCTTATTATTACTATTGTTACTTTTATTATTACTGTTATTATTTTTTATCATTATTGTTTTTATTATTATCATTATATTACTATATATTATTATTATTATTATTATTATTATTATATTATATAACATTATTGTTGTTGGTTGTTGTGTGTTATTGTGTGTATACTATATATATATATATATATATATTATATATATATATATATTAATATATATATATATATATATATATATATATATATTATATTATTATTTATTTATTTATGTTTTACAATTACTATTAATAGTGGTCAAGACCCTTCCGCTTTACTCAAGGTCTTGTCTCACCCTGTCAGGATTCTTTTTCCCATAACAACCTGCTAGCCATACATTATCCCTTACTTAGTGTCTCATTGATGAAAGCAGCTGGATGTCACTCTCACTGAGACAGACTCTCCACAGCTGTCTCCACAGAGAGCATCTCACTGCAGCTGCTTCATCTCAGTGTTTCCCAAATTGGATCACACCTGGCAGGCTGCACACGTTTATTTACAGCCTGTTTATAATTATTCTTCATCTGAAGAGGATCACCATGTTCACCGTCAGCAGATGATCAGTCTGCTCTCAGTCTGTATGGTGTCAGCCACATGTTCCTTACTCCTTCTGTGTTCATTTATATTCATACCTTAGTATCATGTCACTGTCTCTGTGTCCCTCTTCATGTCTCATGAATAAACATGACTCCAAAAACAAACTGTTCTCACTGAATCCTCCATGTGAGACTGCAGGATCATTCAGGGCTTTTATTTTGTTAAATCATTTCATTCTGTGTCCTGTTTTGTCACTTCCGTTTTGGCCTCTGCATCCTCAGGGTGTCAAAGAGGAAGAGAGGTGAGTTCCTCATGAAACAGCCAGCAGGGGCGCTGAAGCATCACAGACTCTGCGTGTTTGGCACAGCGTCCTGTGGTTCACGCTCCTTGATCGCTCTGCAGGTATCAGTTATGTCTGATCAATACATGCTTCTACTTCTCCTTTACCCTCTTCATTCAATGTTTAGTTTTTTGTTTCTATTCTATCTCATTGAGCGTCATATCTGCAGACGTGGATTATTGAGAGCATGACGCCTCATTTAAAACCAGCCCATGAGGAAAAACAAACAGCAGCTTGTATCTGAACAAAAGCTGCTCTATCTGCTATCGCTCCTTCCTCTTTTCATTAACCAACCTTTACCAGCACCACTATCTGCAGGCAGAGGTGGGTAGTAACGAGTTACATTTACTCCGTTACATGTACTTGAGTAGTTTTTTTCCAAAATTGTACTTCTGAGAGTATTTGTTTTGCAGAGTACTTTTACTCCTACTCAAGTACATTTGTGTTAAAATATATGTACTTTTTACTTCGTTACATTGGGCTGTCCAGTCGCTACTTTTTACCGTTCCTTTTTTTTCTACATTTTATATGTTTTATACTCAGCCATCTCTCACGCAGCTCCTTCTGATCCAGAGCTATAAATAGCCTCAACACTGAATGAACAGAGGAGTAGCTCCGCCCCCTCCTCCACCTACAGCTGGGGAGAGAGGCTGCGTAATTACCTGCGTCCCCCTTTGGAGGAACATGTTTTACCCTGTCCCAACATCCAGACTCTCTCATAACTTCTAAATGACGAGGAGAAACAGTCACATTATGAGCTGCTTACTTTGTCAGTACGGTGGAAATCTTGAGCTTATAGAACAATTACATCTTAAAGCATGTCATGGTGAGTAATCAGTTAGGTAAGCTAAGGGTCAAACTGTTAATATTAAATCTTAAAAGCATGTATAGTTAGTATCAGTTAGGTAAGCTAAGGATCATACTAGTTAATATTAAATCTTAAAAGCATGTCATGGTGAGGTACAGTTAGGTAAGCTTAGGATCATACTGGTTAACATAAATCTTAAAAGCATGTTAGAATGTTGGAAAGTAATCTAAAGTAACTTATAAGAGCAGTAAGGTAGCATGCTGATAAAAACAGCTGCTTCTGAAGCCAACAGTCACCTCAGAGAGATTCTTCAGGACTGAGTTCATGGCCTTTTTAAACACTTCCAAGTGTTTTAGTATTTCAAGTTATGGTTTTAAGTAAGATGTACTGAAAATAAGTAAAGTTTAAAAAGAAAGTTTGGAAGCATAGATATATTTTTATTGTAATGTTTGGAGTATTAATGTTCTGGAGTTCTGATGACATCTCAGACAGTTTGAAGTCTAGCTTGTTTTAAAAAATTGAAAGCGGGTACATTAGTTTTGAGCATCAGTGCAGCTTCTCTTTCTTTAATGTTTGAAAGTAAACCATGCCTAACAGCATTCATTTTGGCATTTCTATTTATGTCACTTTATTAAAGGCAGTGTGCACTTCACATTGGTATTAGCATTCCAATACAGTAACCATTTTTTATATGATACTACTCCAAGTTACTCACTACTTAAGTAGATTTTTTTTTTATGGTACTTATTTACTCTACTCAAGTACTTATTTCTATGAGTACTCTTACTTCTACTGAGTAACATCATTAGAAAGTAACAGTACTTTACTTGAGTACTGTTTCGGTTTACCCTCACCCACCTCTGTCTGCAGGTGAGGTAAAACGGCACACAGGGTAACTAAAGGTCAGCAGGGAGGGAGAGAGAGAGAGAGAGAGAGAGAGGGGGGGTATTCAGTGCCCCTGGTATCTTAACTGGTGTTTTAGGAAAAGATGAACGAGGACAGACGGTGTGATGTTTGATGTTGATGTTTTCAAATGTTCCCGAAGCTGATCACTTCAGCGGCAGCGCAGAGAGAACTCAGTGTGTCCATATTCTTTTTGAAGCCTATAACGCCGCTGACTGGTGGTGGGATAAACATTGTGAAGTGTGAATAAAACTTTATTAAAACTGCTGCTTGACACAAATAACCTCAGCCTGGACAGCAGACAGACAGAGTGCTTATGACTGTTTTAGCTTCATGTGAAACTCGGCCGGCGGCAAGCGGCTCTGCAGCGAGGTGTCCCTGTAGATCTGATGCTGATTAATCTGTGAAAAACCAGCGTCTGTTTGTGTCGTGGACTCTGCGGTTCACCACTGAGGACGGACGTCCAACTCTCAGCTGTGACCAGAGGTAAGCGTGAAACAGCTTCAAACCCGGACTTACCTTTAAAGTTCTTGGACATAGCAACCCTCATTTCTGTGTCCCTCACATCCTCCTGAGGACCACCCATTCATCTGTTTGTGGTGAGTCTCAGATTTACTGTTAACAGTAAGTTCCACAGAGGCATCGTACCTCTGTTTGTGGTGAGTTTCAGTTTCACTGTAAACCGTAAGTTCCACAGAGGCATCGTACCTCTGTTTGTGGTGAGTCTCAGTTTCACTGTTAACAGTAAGTTCCACAGAGGCATCGTACCTCTGTTTTTGGTGAGTCTCAGTTTCACTGTAAACAGTAAGCTTCACAGAGGCATCGTACCTCTGTTTGTGGTGAGTCTCAGATTCACTGTTAACAGTAAGTTTCCACAGAGGCATCGTACCTCTGTTTGTGGTGAGTCTCAGATTCACTGTTAACAGTAAGTTCCACAGAGGCATCGTACCTCTGTTTGTGGTGAGTCTCAGTTTCACTGTTAACAGTAAGTTCCACAGAGGCATCGTACATCTGTTTTTGGTGAGTCTCAGTTTCACTGTAAACAGTAAGTTCCACAGAGGCATCGTACCTCTGTTTGTGGTGAGTCTCAGATTCACTGTTAACAGTAAGTTCCACAGAGGCATCGTACCTCTGTTTGTGGTGAGTCTCAGATTCACTGTTAACAGTAAGTTCCACAGAGGCATCGTACCTTGAGTCTCAGTTTCACTGTTAACAGTAAGTTCCACAGAGGCATCGTACCTCTGTTTTTGGTGAGTCTCAGTTTCACTGACAAACCAACAGCAAACCAACTGTGTCACTGACGTAAACCACGGACGGAATAAAACGCAGGCCTAGTCTCGTAACGTTCCCCATTGTCTTCTCAGAAGGTGTGCTGAAGCCCAGGTACAGAGCTCGCCATAATGAAATATTGACTCAACCTAACTTTTGGTCGACCTAAGAGGCAAAGAGGTGGAGTTTAGGAGGGCTATGAGCCTCATCGCTAACAGCTACAGTGTTCCGGCCTGTGAGTCAAGTAAACCACGCCCCGTATTATGCAAAACGTGTAATGTTAGTATCGTCAAAACCAACAAGTTATTAAACTGTCACCACGTACAGTGTGTTGATAGAGAAATTTGATTCTAACTCAAAGCTGTCTCTATCTGTCAAAAACACTGTCCACAGAGTAAATCTGCATTCTGTGAAACAGGAAGTGTGTGTCACATTCTTTCAGCATCACATACTCTGGAGCTGATCCAGGCCCTCGATCCTCGTTTACCACAGGAAGCCCCGCTGCATGTCTCAGCACGTCTCAGCACGTCTCAGCACGCCTCCCTGCTCAGCTGCAGACACACTCTGCATCTGTTTTTAACAGCACACGTCCAACACGCATCACGCTGAAGAGACATCTACCCGGACAGGAAGTCAGACCTACCATTGACTCATCATGACCACTGACCGCGTACGGATCAGGAACACTTATTGATGACAGCAGCAAGACAGTCACGAGAGTCAGAGTATGAGCAGAAAATCTACCTCAGATAGGCGTTCAAACCTGTTGTTGTTCTCACATATACGTCGCTGATGTGTGACCTTGATAATCACGTGAGATCTTGTGGAGTTCTCACATGATCTTGTCTTATGTTTGAAAACAACCTTGACGGTTTCTTCAGAGGCGCTGCTGAGGAGCTTTTGTCTTCTTTAACATGCAGGAACTCCCCCCCCCCCCCCCCCCCGAGTGATTCAGGCGTTTTGAATCCTCTTTGTCTCGAAAGCATGTCTTCTTCAAAGTGTTGATTCTGTGAATCCATTGGTGATAAAGCACGATCAAAAACGGCACAAGAGAAATCTCTCTCATGCTAACAGGCTAACTGTGGTGTTGATCATGATGATGCCGGCCTGTCTGTCTCCTTCTATGGTGTCATCTTTGTTGTATGGCCTTCGTCTCTTTCTTACTGCCCTCTACTGGTCTGGCGGTGTAATGCACTTTTTTTAACAACACTGATCTGATTTGCTGTTTAAAGTTCCCAGTATCGTGGTGGAAAAGCACCTTTAGTCTAACACTGATGGATTGTCTGGTTGGCTCTTGCTCCTGTTCTCCTCTCAGAGATGATGGCGTGAACAGTTTCTGTCTCTCTGCTGTGTTATGGCTAGGGAGGGTTAGCTCCAAAACGAAGTGCGGCCTCGACATGAATGAGAACCAGGACGTCAGAGACACTTTGAGACACATTTTATTACAGCAGTATAAAGAGCAATGAATGTAAACACACAGTCAGCGTAACAATAACAGTAACAGAAGCTGCAGTTTAACATTGAAGGTTAATATTGTAAACTGTGTTAGATAGCTGCTCATGCATGTGAGGAGTTTGCAGTTTAGTCTCAGTAACAAGCTTCTGTTTCTGCAGGAGTGATGCGATGTCCCTGGATCTTATCATACACCGTGGTCAGTTTGGAGCGCTCTTCAGCTCCTGGAGAGTCGGGAGGATTTCTCTGCTGGAGGAACAAAAACAGAAGAAGTGAGGAGCAGAAAGGAAAGGTTTGTAAATCTGACACTACGAGGAGAAATCACAAACTCCTCATTATCACAATGTAAAGGTCTGATTTCATCACAACAAGATAGAGACTCATCCAGAGAAACCAGCCACCAGTCCGGATCGATACTCTGCGACAATCCTAATGTTGTGGAAAGACTTCAACTGGACCCTAAAACCGTCACAATTATACTCAAACATTGACTGAGCAGGTTACAGACTTCAGAGTGAAGAAAGTCTCAGACTGCCACAGATCTCCTCTGCACTAACTGTACAGGATGTTATCAACATGTTAATGCCTCGCACAGATCGGGGTGTGTTCTTCCTTCTGACGATCAGCCCATGGAATCTATAAACTCTGAGTACGCACTTAGCTCTTTATCTCTCCCTCCATTACCGTCATCTGTTTCCCGTTTCCTCCATAAGCCCTGTTTATGTAATTACTGCCTCCTCACACACACACACACACACACACACACACACACAAACACACAAACACACAAACACGCACACACTTCCTGTCAGGTGATTTCCAGCATGCTCTACTTTGCCTGACCCGGCCCCTCTTGCAGTCCTCAGATTCCCTGCCTGACCTCGGCGCTCTGATGTGACTATCATCAGAACTATGACAAAGCATGTGGCCGACTGACACACTGTCAACAACAACCAGGCCAAAAGTCCTGAGGAGATCAGTGCTGCACATTCAGAAACAAGGCCACAAAGCTCCAGATGAAGAAACTGAACACGTAAGGCCTTGCAGTGGAAGGTGATAAAATATGCGGAACATTTCTCAAGGGTAAAATCTCACTAATCTTAAAGTCCATTTGAAAAGCTCACACAAGAAGGCTAACCTAGCTTACCTTGTCAAGGAAAGGCAGAGCGCCCAGCCCCCTTTCCCTGAATCAGAAGCTAACCCCCGGACAGGCAGCATGATGGAGCCAAGACAACCGGAGGGCAGAAAACAGTGATGCACTGCTTCCACCAGCGACCCCGATAGCTGCTGGTCAGTACCATACGCAAGAACATCCTGACTGACGCCCCTGACAACTAACCCATGTTACAAAAAAGACTCAAACTAATACTGAAACTAATAAAAACTCAAGTAAAACAAAGCATTTTCAAAAAATAAAAACTAAACTAAAACTAATACTGAAACTAATAAAAACTCAACTGAAATGAAGCATTTTCAAAAATTAAAACTAAACTAGCAAACTGCTTTAAAAACAAATTCAAACTAAACTGAATTAAAAACAAAAAGTCAAAACGAAAATAAAACAAAAACTATACAACCTTGACAGGAACACACACGGATATTTAACTATTCAAGTCTAAACACAAAGTGATGAAACATACATCTGGGATGTCAATTAGGTCATCCAGCAGCTCAAAAAAGGCATTGCTGGATATACAATATGTCTCTACTCTTTTTATTTCTGACAGTCCAAATATGTTGACCAGTGCACGGAGGTATTCTCTCCGTCGTCTGTCATTGCACCTTATGCCTCCTTCTCGCCACAGTGACTGCAGCCATTTTGTGAGTAACACTGTGCCAGTTTGCACCTGCCTTTCAAACGTGCTAAATATAGACACAAAAAAAACGCCAACTATCTGCTTCAGGTTTGATAAATCACATTGCGTGTGCTAAATGATTACATTTGCATCTCCTCCTCCCAGTATTTTGTGCGTTCTGATAATCTGCATGTATTCTGCATATTCATGAAGGCAAACACGCTAAATGGATAGCGAGTGCTATTTTGCTCATTTGACAGACGCAATCCTCGGTGCACCCAGTTAGTACATCAGCTTTGCTCGCACTATCAAGTTTGCACGTGTTTTTTATACACGCAAACCTTTAGTAGATTGGGCCCTTGGTGTCTGACACTGAGGACATGCAGCCTCCGTCTCGCCTCCTCGAGTGATGGTGTGTACACATTAAAATCATCCTGTTTGCATTGCAGACAAATATTTTACTCTGACTTTGTATAACCTTTACAGCTTCTTCCTTGCAGAGGATTAAAGAGCGGCCTGTCGTCCCGGATGTCTCTGTTTTTTTCAGGATCTCAGTTAATACTATATATTTATAATATATATATATATATATATATATATATATATATATATATATATTATATATATAATGTGGTTTATTACTGAGGAGCCTGGCGTCTGATATGGAGGACATCGTTTGCATGCAGCCCAGTTTCCAGGGAACCAGACACATTAGGGAGATGTTTGGCGTCAGCTGCAAAGCATTTATGTACTGAGGGCGGCTCAGTTAAACAAGCAAGCTTTATACATTACACAGAAACAGCATTACACCACTTATCATTACACTGTGTGTGTGTGTGTGTGTGTGTATGTGTGTGTGTGTGGTGTGTGTGTGGTGTGTGGTGTTTGTGTGTACCAACCTGATTCACGTCTGTCTTCAGTGATATAATGTCGGTGTAGACCACCGTCAGAGTTCTCGAACCTACAGACACACACACACAGAGAGAAAGAGAGTTGGAGATGAGAGGTTTACAGAAACGATGACAACATGAGGAGAAGAAGCTTCAGCAGCATGAGACGTGATCCAACGTGCTCGTGTTCACGCTCTATTAATGTCTCCATGGTGTCTGTATGATACGCTCCTTTCGCATCAGGAAGCCACGTCTGTGATCCAGCAGAGTGAACTCTAACAGAGTTGCTCACGTGAGGTCTGGTAAACAAGAAGTTCGTGTTTTCTCTCAGACAAAGTGCAGCTCCCATCAGACTGTTTTTTACAGCTACACCCAACAATTCCTGCTCTGACAGCTTATCATCATTAGTGTGAAGCAAACTACACCCCATAATATCCTGAGACTGGGCTGATAAACCCGAGCTCGTAGAGGGTTCAGAGAGTCTCTGAAAACATGCTCTCCTTCAGTAACCTGATACACTGAGGGCCTGATCTACTAAGATCCCAAACAACGAGCGCTAATTGCATGTGCAAATAATAATTTTGCACGTGCAATTTCTGGGAGTGTTGCGGGTGATCTACTAAGACTGCCTGCGCAAATGATAACAAGTTCAAAAGCGGTGCGGGCTGCCCTTTAATGAGTATTTTGCGTGTGCTATCGCTGTCACCATGGAGAGTTTGAGAGAGCAGAGTGGTAAATGAAGTTTGAAGTCATGGAGTTGGAGGTCTTGGTGGAGGAGGGAAATAAACACATCGGTGAACTCCAGCAAAGGTGAATGCTGTGAGAAAAAACAGAAGATCTGCAGATGAAATAAACGCATCTACTCTACTCCAAAACGCAATCAGTGTTTTGATGGAGTTTAGAGAGCAATTTGAAGAGGCCTGTCCCTGCTTTTATTTTTTAGTCTTCCCGTCAACGTTGCACCTTCTGAGCGCTCATTCTCCAAGTTAAAACTAACTAGAAACCCGTGATGAGCACGGTGGGACAGGAGAGACTGAGTGGACATGTCATGTTATCTATTGAGAATGACAGAGCAAAAAAAAATGGACATACAGTGCATTGTGGGCAAGTCAGTGGAGCTTAGGCCCTTCAAATAGTGGTGAGTAGGCCGAGTACTTCATATTGATTTTTTGTTTTGTATGTGAACATGTGGGCCGCTGTGCCAATTTTACTGAACTTTATATCTGTTGATACAGTGACCTGCTGTTCTCTCATTAGTTGAAAAAGTTAAAGTGGGTGTCAGAATGATGCGGTCGCTATCTGTGGTGCTGAACTGCTTTGAATTTGTGTTGTTTTATTTATTTATTTGTGTTGTTCTCTTGGTTTGTAGACTTCATGTCCGTTTGATTGACTTAAAAAATGACATAAACTGTGTGTAAAAACTGTAGTAATGCTTGTAAGCCCCGCTGTTGCGGGCATGTTGTAAAGTTATGATGAGCTTTACAGTGACCGCAGCCATGTGTGCGTAACTCTGTGCAGTTTGCACCTGCCTTTCAAACGTGCTAAATATAGACAAAAAAATAACGCTCCGCTATCTGCTTCAGGTTTGATAGATCCATTGCGTGTGCTAAATGTTTACATTTGCATCTCCTCCTCCCAGTATTTGCACTTCTGATGATCTACATGTATTCTGCATATTCATGAAGGCAAACACGCAAAATGGATAGCGAGTGCTATTTTGCTCATTTGAAAGACGCAATCCTCGGTGCTCCCGGTTAGTAGATCAGCTTTGCGCTTGGCTATCAAGTTTGCACGTGTTTTTATACACGCAAACCTTTAGTAGATCAGGCCCTAAGTTAGTAACAGTCCTCTCTGTGGGTGAACTACACACTCCCACCACAGGGGGGGCGCTGCTTCAGCTTAACCATTCAATCGTACTGATGCTACAGTCCACTTGTTTTCTGGTGAGTCTCAGTTTCACTGTAAGTAGTGAGGTACATAGAGATCCTGATAACACAAACGACAAGTGAATCCAGACCTGCTGCTTTTAGAAAGAGTCTCGGGTTAGCGTCTGTTGTGAAGGGGTGCTATATAAATAAAGATTGATTGATTGATTGATTGATTGATTGATTGATTGATTGATTGATTGATTGATTGATTGATTGATTGATTGATTGATTAAATTAACACCCTGGTGTGACGTGTAAAAGTCAAAGGGTCAAGCTTTGTCATTGCTGTCGTCAACAGGAGAAGGAAACATCTTTTAAATATTTTAATGGTGGTCAGGTGTAACTTCCTGTTTGATAAAGGAACTTCCTGTTTGACGCTGTGAGAGCAGGAAGTCATCGAGCAGCTGTCTCTGTGCTTTAGAGAGCTCTGGCTGTAAGTTTAGAAACCACAGATAAACTCTAAGTTTCCCTGTCAGGGTTATTCAGAGTCCGGGTAAATATAATCTCTGAGTCTGACCACAAAGTCTACGTGTCCCACTCTGACCCATGTGACTTCAGTTTATATCCCTGGTTCTAACAGCAGAACTTAAACAATGATACAGATTGTTCCATCACACCTTTGACATGCTGACTAACTTCCGGTCATGGGTGAATTGATCCAGGAAATATAAACTGCTAGAACACGCCTATCTGGTCTATGAGAGAACATATCAGCACAGACACCCTGTTTGTTCAATGGGTTAGGAACTCAGGAGGAGTCCTTACGGGCTTCTATAATACACACACATTTAAACTTATAGACCAGTTTATGATGCAAACCATTGGCTCTGTGTTAAACTGGAAACTGACACACCATGCAATGTTCTGTATGTTCTGAACTCTGAACACACCTACAGATGGCAGCGTGAAGACGAGAGAGCGGCTTAAGAGACGTTTCAGTGAGCAACTGTCTTCACTAAGTCAGATGTTAATAGACATCCAGCAGCCAATCAGAATCAAGTATCACTCAGATCATCGTATAAGTTCTCTAAAGTTTAAGTCCTGACAAAGTGACAGAGAGGAATCACAGAACCTATAGAACCCAGTAAACTTCTCCTTCACACAAGAGATGAAGAACTCATACCTGCCTTGTGTCTCTGCAGCCGCCTTCCGTTTGAGGAAAATTGTCCTTCCAACGACCAAGAGAACACAGACAAGAACTAAGAGAACCACTGGAACCACAATCATATCTGTGAAAACAAAATACACTACATCAGAACACAACGTTAGAACACACAACGTTAGAACACACAACATTAGAACACACAACATTAGAACACACAACATCAGAACACACAACTTTAGAACATACAACATCAGAACACACAACATTAGAACACACAGCATCAGAACGCACAACTTTAGAACACAGAACATTAGAACACAACATAAGAACACAACATCAGAACACAGAACATCAGAACACAGAACATAAAACACAGAACATAGAACACACAACATTTAGAACACACAACATTAGAACATACAACATCAGAACGCACAACTTTAGAACACAGAACATTAGAACACACAACATTAGAACACACAACATTAGAATATACAACATCAGAACGCACAACTTTAGAACACAGAACATTAGAACACCAACATTAGAACACACATCAGAACGCACATCTTAGAACACACAACATTAGAACACACAACATTAGACACAACATCAGAACATACAACATCAGAACACACAACATTAGAACACACAACATCAGAACACACAACATTAGAACACACATCTTTAGAACACACAACATTAGAACACACAACATTAGAACACACAACATCAGAACACACAAACTTTAGAACACACAACATTAGAAACACACAAATCAGAACACACAACTTTAGAACACAGAACATTAGAACACACAACATTAGAACACAACATCAGAACACACAACATCAGAACACAACTTTAGAACACAGAACATTAGAACACACAACATAAGAACACACAACATTAGAACATACAACATCAGAACACACAACATCAGAACACACAACTTTAGAACACAGAACATTAGAACACACAACATTAGAACACAACAGTGGAACACACAACATTAGAACACACAACATTAGAACACACAACATTAGAACACACATCAGAAAACACAACATCAGAACACACAACTTTAGAACATACAACATCAGAACACACAACATTAGAACACAGAACATTAGAACACAACATAAGAACACAACATCAGAACACACAACATCAGAACACACAACTTTAGAACACAGAACATTAGAACACACAACATTAGAACACACAACATTAGAACATACAACATCAGAACACACAACTTTAGAACACAGAACATTAGAACACACAACATTAGAACACACAACATTAGAATATACAACATCAGAACGCACAACTTTAGAACACAGAACATTAGAACACACAACATTAGAACACACATCAGAACGCACATCTTTAGAACACACAACATTAGAACACACAACATTAGAACACAACATCAGAACATACAACATCAGAACACACAACATTAGAACACACAACATCAGAACACACAACATTAGAACACACAACATCAGAACACACAACTTTAGAACACACAACATCAGAACACACAACATAGAACACACAACATCAGAACACAACTTTAGAACACACAACATTAGAACACACAACATCAGAACACACAACTTTAGAACACAGAACATTAGAACACACAACATTAGAACACAACATCAGAACACACAACATCAGAACACAACTTTAGAACACAGACATTAGAACACACAACATAAGAAACACACAACATAGAACATACAACATCAGAACACACAACATTAGAACACACAACATCAGAACACACAACTTTAGAACACAGAACATTAGAACACACAACATTAGAACACAACAGTTGAACACACAACATTAGAACACACAACTTTAGAACACAGAACATTAGAACACAACTTTAGAACACAGAACATTAGAACACACAACATTAGAACACAACATCAGAACTTACAACTTTAGAACACACAACGGTAGAACGCACAACAAGGATGTGACTTTAAGATGTGAAAGTTAAATGAAGACTTACAGCTTCTTATCCGACTGCCACCTGTATCCTCTCTGTCTTTTTGTCCCTTGCAGGTAGTTGTTGCATTGACATGAAGCGTCTTATTGTCAGCAGGGTTTGCTGCCACACATTTGTACGATGAAGTGAAATCCTCCACAGTGAGAGGGCAGAGAGAGAGCCGAGCTGCTCTGGTTCAACACGTCCTCCTCTCTGTACCACAGCAGAGTGACCTCTTCAGTCTTCTGGACAGAGCACAGCAGGGTGCAGCTCTCCGCACTTGTGTTCGACTTTGTCACCTTAGGAGCTGATACAGGCTCTGGGAAAAGAAGAGAGGGAGACTACAGACTCAACGTTTGGATGTACCAATGTGAGCTCCACTCGGGATCATGAAATATGTTCAACAGGAGAACATGATCAGGGACCAGAGGTACTGATTCATTTGGGTTGGGGTTGCCCATGTGGGCGTTGAAGTGACTCTATAATGATGTTAAGTTGTACTCTAGCATGCTAGGCTAGCGCACCTGTTGCTAATGCATACAGTCACATTATGAAACATGAAGAGCTGATCAGACACAATGAAGAGTTTTGTTTGCTTCACAAACAGTTAAGACACTTAAAGAGATAATGCACACTCATGATGATGATGTGTACGATGTCCTCCTGAGTCTGCAATCCAAGTGCAGCGAAGAGGAGGACTTCAGGACATGCAGGGTCATTCTCATACCTCTGTTTGATAAACAGGTTACTGATTCATTCTGTGGAGACGCTCTCTACTGTCTGAAGGTACTGTGGAGAACCTGATGTTTACTGGAACAGTTCAGGAGGCTTATGTATCTCTGAAGTTAGGAGCCTGAGAATGAAACCTGCAGGTGAGCTGAACTCTGTCTCCTCTTGTTTTACAGATGGACAGCTGTGAGGTATGAAGACACTACTCTGAGGCCAGCATACAGAAATAAAACATGATGAGACACAACCCTTTGAGACAACACGTTAGAAATCATCGCTGGTTATAAATCTGAAGGTTCTATCTTTGGTTGTATTTATTACTTTAGTCTGTTGGCTTTACTGCTGTGCTGAAAGTCCACATTTAAAATGAGCAACACGTAAAGTTCTCTCTGATATTTCATCCCTTTCATGTTTCAGTGTGTTGTTGAGACATGCAGTTTAACGTGGTCATTGTTAATAAGCTGAAGCATAAAGAGCACCTGTCCTTTATGGCCGGTCTCTGTGTGCACAGTGCTGACGTCTGTGTATTCATGATGGAAACCATCTGTCCCAGGTGAATTTTTAAAGAACGCTGTAATGAAAATGTGCTGCACATGCTCAGTTCAACTCAGGAGTTTCCAAAATATGGTTGGGATGCGTGAACAGGTCGTCCCTGGTGTCTCTTTTTGTCTAGAATTAATCACTGTTCTATTTGGCTTTGATCAAATGACAGCAATCTATTCTGTTTGATGTGTTCACTCCATTCTATTCTGCTTTGATGTGTTCCACTCCATTCTATTCTGCTTTGATGTGTTTCCACTCCATTCTATTCTATTCTGCTTTGATGTGTTCCACTCCACTCCATTCTATTCTATTCTGCTTTGATGTGTTCCACTTCATTCTATTCTATTCTATTCTGCTTTGATGTGTTCCACTCCACTCCATTCTATTCTATTCTGCTTTGATGTGTTCCACTTCATTCTATTCTATTCTATTCTGCTTTGATGTGTTCCACTCCATTCCATTCTATTCTATTCTGCTTTGATGTGTTCCACTTCATTCTATTCTATTCTGCTTTGATGTGTTCCACTTCATTCTATTCTATTCTATTCTGCTTTGATGTGTTCCACTCCATTCCATTCTATTCTATTCTGCTTTGATGTGTTCCACTCCATTCTATTCTGCTTTGATGTGTTCCACTCCACTCCATTCTATTCTATTCTGCTTTGATGTGTTCCACTCCATTCTATTCTATTCTGCTTTGATGTGTTCCACTCCATTCTATTCTATTCTGCTTTGATGTGTTCCACTCCACTCCATTCTATTCTATTCTGCTTTGATGTGTTCCACTCCACTCCATTCTATTCTATTCTGCTTTGATGTGTTCCACTCCACTCCATTCTATTCTGCTTTGATCTGTTCCACTCCACTCCATTCTATTCTATTCTGCTTTGATGTGTTCCACTCCACTCCATTCTATTCTATTCTGCTTTGATGTGTTCCAATCCATTCTATTCTATTCTGCTTTGATGTGTTCCACTCCACTCCATTCTATTCTATTCTGCTCTGATGTGTTCCACTTCATTCTATTCTATTCTGCTTTGATGTGTTCCACTTCATTCTATTATATTGTGCTTTGATGGGGGGTCACAAGATGTCTTCCTGAATGTTGTTTGTGTTTTTAAGTAATCTAAAAATGCGTATTTTACACGTTATTTTGAAAATATCGACATCTGAAATAAAATCTTGTAAATAACAAAATGTCATTAAGTTTCTTTTTGTTGCCCTTCGACTCCTGAGGTTAGTATAAGAGTTAGGGTAAGTTAGCAGCAGGTTAACAAATCCTCAGTAGCAGCAGGTTCCTTCATGTCAGCACAGGAAACACTGACACATGGATCATTTTCTGCAGACCATATAAATGAAGTATGAAGCAGTTTTAAATCACTTGGAGGGACAGTGGGGGCCGCAAGTCTTTATTTTGGGGGTCGCGGGCTGAAAAGTTTGGGAAGCCCTGATTTAACTGACTCACAGCTGGTCCCACAGGGTCAGGTATTGTCATGAATTAAGTCAGGTAGTGACGTTGAACTGAAGAGCTCATTGTGTGAAAAGTCCCAGAGTTAAATGGGGGGGGCTTGGACTTTCCCTTACCTTCCCGCTTACACACCTGTTCCTGTTTTCAGTCTGGCAGTTAACTGGCCTCACAGCCAGCTGCCTCCCCTCCCTCTCCCTGTGGGAGCGTACGTGCTCTGGACACTGAGCATCATGGAGCACTGACACACCCGTCCACACGTGTTCCTGAGATTTTAAAAAGTGAAGTGGTCTAGTTTTAATTTTTTAGACCTTTTCAGAAGTATGCTTTGTGTTGAGTTGTTGATGCTCAGACCTGGACCTGCCTGCCTATACTACCTGGTACCTGTCCTATTACTCATCTTATGCATTAAGATCCTTTAATAGTCCTTTCTGCACGTGGTCCTTCCTCTGCTCTCTGCACAGATAGAAATAAGTCAGGAGGAGCCTGTGGAGCCAGATTGTGTGCTGCCATCCATATTTATATTAGAAAATATAAATTTATATAAAGCTTGAAATAATCACAAATATTACAGGTAATAAATATATTTGCTCACTGTCCTGTCGTGTGTTAAATCCATCATCTCCTCCATTTATTATCAGTAATCTATCAATGCAAGCTGTGTTAGAGGATAAAACCCACGGAGCAGCAGCAGGAGCATGACCTGAACGTTAACGTTTCTTGTTCCTGCTCTGTGAGATAAGGTATGACGGAAAGTAAACCACAAATACAAAGCAGGAAACAAATGAAGGCCGCCATCCCCGTGTCTCCTCAGGACGTCTGTGTGTTTGGATGTCAGCTGTGCTCTGGTTAATGTAACATGGTAGAAGAATTTCCCCCCTACTCTTCATCACCAATATGTGTCAGGTAAAGTCTCTGTTTCACTGTAAGTGATCTGATGAAGGTCCCTCCATCATCTACAACATATCTAGTGTAGATCTGCAGTAGATCTGTTGTAGATCTGCTGTAGATCTACTGCAGATCTACTGCCTATGTGAGGAGTTTCATGCTGTGCTGATTCTGGCGCCCCCTCTGGATGTACTCAGGAGTGTTTCTCCAGGATGAGGACTACATTTCCCATGAGCACAACCACCCTCTGTGTTAAAGCTGTCTCATGTGTTATGAAGTAAATGAATGAACACAGATCTTACTTGTGTTCCGACACTTTGTTCAGGATGCAGAGTGAGCAGAGACACTTCAGGGGGATCTTGAGCTGAACACAGGCTCTAAACTTCAGTATGAAGAGATAATCTGATCCCTGATAATCTCCTTTATGAAGAGGGGTCAGTTAAAAACTCCTCACTGACTTTAAAGAAGACTGGAGCTCTGAAAATGACAAGCAGCTTCGATTTAACCGAGTGTAAAGAAGTGACTTGCAGTTCTTTACATGTCTGGTGTTGTGTTGGTTTGAGCTTCGAGAGAAGATTATCTGTGAACTTTCTTCATGTATTTGTGAATCTACCACCTGGTTTACTTTACCTAAGCTCAGTCTGAACCTGCCTTAGGTCTTTGTTATGATATAAGGTGGATCAGTCAGTGAATGTGGGCTGACACAGGGAGTCCTAACAGAAGTGAATCCTGGGTCAGACCTGCAGTAAGGACTTCAAAGAGTTCAGACTTGTGGATGAAAACATGAGTTATCGTGTAAGAGGCTCTTTGCTGAGATCTGAGTGACCTTGTAATAAGACAGGTCTCTAAACTGACGCTCCTGCAGCTTTCTGTAGCTGAACGAACAGATCTTTAAAGACAGCTCAGCTTTCAAAAGTTCCTTTTTGTATGAGCTGCATAGACGCTCTCAAACTGTCACAATCATACTATAGCTTCAGCAGTCTGAGCGTCACATGACTCTTCTTCACACACTTCCATTTAGATGACTGAGGCTGACTTAACCTGATGTCTTAAATGTGCATTCAGTCCTCTGTTTCAGCAGCACAGAAGCTGAATTTAGGAGCTGATTTCAAGCCGGCTAATGACAGTGAATGTTAGAAAATATCAGAGTCAATGTAACTTACCGTATACTCTGAGTCTATAATGTTTTTTGAAAACTTTTCCTTTTTTGGAGTCAACAGTATAATCCCCAGAGTCATTCCTCTTCAGTCCAATGAGTCTAAAGAGTCCAGTGGTGTTGTCATAAGAAACTCTGTCCCTGTAATTCTCATCCCATATCTCAAATGTTCTGTCCTTCACCTGAGCAATAGTCCCTCCTCCAAAGTTAAGAAATCCAGTCTCCACAGGATCAGCAAACGTGACAGATCCTCCCTGAATGGCTGTGAGGTTACTTTTTACATCCTCAGCAGCAGATGAGAACATCACTGTGAACACACAGAGAGAGAGATTTATACATTTAAACAGACCCTCTATGACATATGAGACTTTGATGACTAAACCGCCTCCTTCAGGCCCAATGAAGAGCCACACCAGGATAACCCAGGGTCAGTCTGTTCACACACGTCATATCAGATCACTCCGCATGAAGGAGAACAGAACTGAACAGAACACATTAGAGCAGGAAGGAATGGTACACATCAAAAAAGACTAGAATGGAACGGAACACATCAAAGAAGACTAGAATGGAACGGAACACATCAAAGAAGACTAGAATAGAACGGAACGCATCAAAGAAGACTAGAATAGAACGGAACACATCAAAGTGGAATAGAATGTTCCGGTTGATCAAAGCCAAATAGAACAGTGATTCATTCTAGACAGCTTAAGTGATATGAGGAACAACCTGATCACACGTCATATCATATCACTCCACAGAAAGTAGTCCGTCTCATTCCCCCTCTGCCTGTTGACACTGTGGTAATAACCTTAGTGTGGTCTCAGGCTGGTCTTGGTCGAGGGGAAATAATGACAGTTAGTGGGCGCAGATGTGAGAGCAGCCTGAGGAGCAACTGGACCCCAACCATCTCTGAGAGGGAGAAGTGGAACAACACATTGAGGTGTAAACCCTGATCTCTTAGTATCCCTTCGACCCCGGAGAGATAGAGTCTGGAGGCTTTACCTGATGGAAAGAGTTAAAAAATGGAAACTGTGGATGTTCTAAGGAAACCTGTCTCGTGTGATACAGAACAGTGCAGGCCGTACTCTGACTGGAAATGATTTTAGAAACAAACATTTATAGAACGAAGGAACCCACAGACTAACGAGCCTGCTGAGAGCGAGATAAAGTCTTTCTGACGTCCATTATCAGGGACACATTAGCTTCATCTTACTTTACATTCACTTGTCTTACATATGAACAGTCTGTTACTCAGCATGGTGCTCACACCTTCACGGTCTCTGAGCCCTCTGAGTTATGAGAACAAACTGCCTGAAGGACAGACAGACAGACGACTTCTGTCCACAGAGACTAAATCAGAGAGGAAGTGGTCAGTTTACTGCATATGCATCATTTAAACCTCAACATATTTAGACTGATTATATAGAGCTCTGTCTCTACTTCCTCAGTGAGCATTGTTCCTGTTGTTCACTGTTATAAGTCTTTAAGAATGTTTCTCTGGGCTTCCTCTGTAGCTGACCTTTATAACTGATTATAACTCATGCAAAGCTCTGTTTGAATGTGCCATAAACGTCCTGTAACAAACCCTGCAGTGTGTTCTTCCTCTAACTACACATTCAGTATTTATACTGGAGATAAATGGTATGAAGACCAGATTAAATGTTCACACAAACATCCTCATCCATGACCCTGCTGACCTCTAACGAACCTGTACAACTCACAGCAGAGACAAGAGAGGTAGCAAGACTCCTTTAGTCCTCATTTAAACACCAAACCATGTTCAGAATGACATGAGGGGCATTGCGACCACAAGTTCTGGGGACTTTGAGACCACAGAACTAATCTTCCAGGGACTTAATGGTTCTCGTGGCCCTGTTGTTGTCCCGGGGAGATCATGCAAATCAGGCCAGTTACATATGGGGGGGGGGGTAATTGCAATACATCACCAGACCAGTAGAGGGCAGTACGATGTGAACGATGTGTACGATGGTGTGATCAAGCGGCCCGGTCTAAAAATATGAGTCCAATGCGGAAGTCCTTAAATATGCAGTTTATTGAGGATCCGCTTCAGGCTGGCTCCAAAAGTAACGGAAACCACATACACACCCATTCAAAGAGCAGATCTTTACAGCAGAAATAAACATGTTTACAGCCTGGTACAAAAAACAGCTTGGTTCTATGTAGATAATTTCCCTATCAGCACACACTGTTTGGAGGGTGATTTTTTGTCCAACGCGACAGATCAGGAGATTACGAGCTTTTGCCCAAATAAGGACATGACTGACTTGACTGACAGGCAGGAACACATACAGTAGCTGTTGGCGAGGCTTAAACTCCGCCTCTTTTCGTCACACTAAGTGTGGTTGAGTTCAGCATTACCAATAAGGCTTTGGCCGCCGATTGGCTTCAAAACAGCGCTCTGGAACAGATGGGTGACATCACGGATACTACGTCCATTATTTATACAGTCTATGGTTCCTGCCTGTCAGTCAAGTCAGTCACGTCCTTATTTGGGCAAAAACTTGTAATCTTAATATCTTCTTAACCATCGCGTTAGAAAAAAATTCACCCCCCATACAGTGTGTGCCGATACCGAAATTAGCTATGTAGACCGAAGCTGTTTTTTGAACCAGGCTGTAAACATGTTTATTAATGCTGTAAAGATCATCTTCTTTGAATGGGTGTGTATGTAGTTTCTGGTGTTTCCACAGCCAGCCTCAACAGACGCTCCATGTATTGCAGTTTATAACACTTCCCCATGGGCTTCATATTTTGAGACCGGAGGTTGCCGCTTGCTCCAGACCCACAATTACAAGAAGAAACCAAAAATCCCTAAAGAAAACCTGACAGCTCTTTACTACCATCCAAATATGATCAAAAAATACAAATATTACAAGAAACAGGGGAAAGAAAGCTCCTCATTGAAGCCTCTTGGAGTCCAGGGGCGTAGCCATCATCTCAGACGTGAGGGCGACAAACTGTTCAGGTTGTTAAGACCTTAGCTTAAAATGTTATTTTTCTCTCGTTGTTTGAGTTATTACTCTTTTTTACGTCTTGTTTTGCTGTTATTGATCTGCTGGAGAGAGAGGAAACATGGAGAGTAGAGAGCGGGGGAGGACATGCAGCAAAGCGGGGTCAGAATCAAACCAGCAGCCTCTGCGTCGAGGACTATAGCCTCTGTACATGGGGCACACTTAATCTACTCAGCCGAACGGCGCTCCACTATTATCATTCTTTATAGAGTAACTGCCTGAATAACAACCCTTCCCTCTCAGCATCGTCACGTCCTTATCTCTTTTCTTTAACCACCAGAGGACCGTCAGAGCGCACAGCACGAGCATTCCTTGTAAAGAAACTGAGGAAGAAAACTCTATCAGAATGAAATAAAAATGCACACTAGTTAAAGAAACTATCTCGTCTTCTTTTTCAGGCTTTTCAGACAAAGTTAGTTTAAAGATGTCAGAATTACAACTGTTGTAGTTTTTGCACATCTGTCCGGCTTTACACAGGTCCTTCTTTGAGGTCATATGTCCCTCTTTCTGTCACAGCTCTGCAGACAAACAGAATATGTGTAAACACATGGTGAGTATAAATTAGGTAGAGAGGGTGGAACTGCATGAAGCATAGCAGGCCTCATCTATCTGAAGAAATGATGTGCTATAATCTGCTTTTTAACCGTGCAACTAACTCATGAAGACTTCAAACCTCACCTCCCCTTACACTGTTGGATATACAGACAGGGTGCAGGGTCTGCTGCCTCTTGCTGGGTGCATTCTTGTAAACTTAGATCACATCCTTCTTGCTGGTGCTTCTAGAAACATAGCGTGACTTTCAGCTCTGAGGGTCAAGTACTTTGAATACTTCAGTATTTTTTAAAGCAAGTACTCCAGGACTTTAGCTCAAGTCATAATCTGACAGAACAACTTTCTGTTGGAGTAACTCAGACTTCAGTAATGAAGACGTGTTCTTTGTCTGTGTGGCAAACACAGACAGCGGTGGAAAAACTCTTGGCCCACATAGTTACTCAGTACAAAGGCAGTGTTTCTAACAGTAGCTGTATCAACTGAGAGAGAGGAGATAGAACTTACATATACAGAAGAAGATGGTTCTCATCAGCTCCATCAGGCGTATAGGTCCACACTACCAGAACTCCATATTCAGAGAGATACCCTGAAACCCTGGACTCATAATCCTACCCACAAAATATTAAGACATTTGTCTGAGAGCTTTGAATCTGTACAGATCTCTGTCTCTCTCTCTCTGTGTGTCTCTCTCTCTGTGTGTGTGTCTCTCTCTCTCTCTCTCTCTCTCTCTCTCTCTCTCTCTCTCTCTCTCTGTGTGTGTGTGTGTCTCTCTCTCTCTCTCTCTCTCCTCTCTCTCTCTCTCTCTCCTCCTCCTGGGGAGGAGAACAGCACACTGAACCAATCACATTCACACATAAGAACAGATGCCTTCTTCAAACCACCTCATGAAGTTTTTAAGAAGATTCTGAATCCACCAAAATTTTCTGGGATTTATTGGAACACAGTCTAAGACTGAGTGCTGACATGATTTCCTTTATTTAGCACCTTTAAATAATTAAGACTTTTATTAATTATTTTTATTTAGACTCAAAAATCATTGAGAACAAAGCCCTCGTTACAATGACGTCAAGCAAATAAAAGAAACATTAAAATACACAATATGCAAATTAAAGATCAATTAAAAACAGACAACAGTTAAAAAGTCATGTTAAAACAAAGTCAGTTAAAACAGGAACAATCGGAGGTTCAAAAGTTTAAAACTTTGGATTTAAAATGACTCAAAGAAAGCAGTGCGTTCATTTTAAATAGCTTTGCAGTGAGTTCCAATCAGATCTTCCAAGCACTGAATGAACTCTGAGAACCTGGAGAGTGAGCCCATTAGATCGGTGGGATGTGCTCCAGAGGACCAAACCAGCATGGATGATATATATGAGGGTAGCATCCCAATGAGAGCTTTATAATAAACAAGTATGAGTGTAAGTCACGGACCATCCCTTTTGTGAAGGCTGATTCAGTGATGAGTATTGTAATGATCCGGTAATAAATCTCAGAGTGAAAGAATACAGGATTTAATCAACATTTACTTTAATCATCATGCAATGTTTATTCTAAACTACAACATGTTAAAATATCAGAATCAGAATTAACTTTACAAACATGAAAGCTGAAATATTAACCTGATGCACAAGATGACATAAGACAGTAATATAGACCAGGGGTTCCCAAAGTGTGGGTCGGAACCCCCTGGGGGGTTGCGAGACACAAATGGGGGGTCGTGAGGTGTCTTCCAGAATGTTTTTATTTTTTAAAGTTATCTAAAAAATAGTACAATTTACCCATTATAGTAAAAATATCTACCAAAATAGAAGCTAACCTTAAAATAAAACCTTGAAAATAGAAAATGTAATGAGTTTTCTGCCTTTCTTTTGCCAGATGACTCCTAAGTTTAGGGTTAGTGAACAGTTAATTATCAAGAGCATCAGTAGCAGTTGGTAAATTCATAACAGCACAGGAAACACAGACACATGCTCATATAGGTAGGGTCATTTTTTGCAGACCAGCTAAATGAAGACACATTAAATCACTTTGAGGGACAGTGGGGGTCCCAAGTTTTGGCACCTATATTTTGGAGGTCGTGGGCTGAAAAGTTTGGGAACCCCTGATATAGACTACAGTTTAAATAATATATGATGACAGGAAAACTTATCCTCACCAACAATAACTCTGAGAAAAAGTCTGAGACTCTTCTGCCTCAGGAAACTTCTTTCAGATTAGAGATCAAACTTTTTATTTCCCTTCATCTGCTGTGCGTCCTCTCTGATCACAGCGAGGATATAAAATATTATTTAATAAATCATCTTGTTTGTGTTTCACCTCCAGCAGCTCTGCATCTGTTTCAGATCATATAATCGTCTTCCTAATGTAGTCCAGTTTAATCTGTTTCATTGAATTTGCTCATTCCTGATGTCTCTCCTCTTCCTGTGTGGGCTTGCAGTGTCGTGCCCTTATATGGGCATTAAGGGGCGTATACCTATGCTAATTAGGAACGTTGAGCCCAAGCTTTATGAGGACATGGCATCAATTATGGAACACGGGTGAGAACAAGTCTGTAGTTTAAGAAGCGTTCATGAATCTGACTTCTCTTAGGAACCTGAAGAAGAGTAAATTTCAGAAACACCTGAAGAAGTTTCTGAGTGAACGAGGCCGTACTTGTATCTTTATATGAAGGAGGTTTCCAACTCTGTTTATCATCTATAATCTCTCCCAGAGACTTCAGAAGTTAAAGAAGAAAATCATCTGATTCCTCACAGAAACGTTGTACAGAAGTAAACGTCAGTTTGGACACTACATATGTCTCAGTCAGTGTTCTGGTTTCAACCTCAGTTTCCTGTCACCTCTTTCTTTCCCCACAGCAGCATATCTTCTGTTCTCAGTGTTCAGCGCTCCCCTATATAAACCCAGAGACCGCTTCCTGTCAGATTCTGAATAACGGGTCCACAGAGACGACGTGGACGATGGAGCCTTCTGGTCAACCACAGGGTGATGTGTAAAAACACTCCAGAGCCTCCATCAGCCCACAGACGAGGTTAATCTGTCTGCTTCTCACACAACATGCAGGCCTGACTCTCTGTGTTAACCTCTGAGGTTCCACCTGTGGGGAGCTAGCAGTGTGTGAGCTTAGACTGCTTTAAGATGTGGAAATATACTGAGAGCAGAAGTGAGAACGGGATTGTTTGTTAAGCGTGCGGATGTTCTGAATCATCATGAGCTGCTACCCTAACCCATGAGCAACAGCTGCTTCCTTTAGATATCCCAGGGTTTATAAAGGGTTAGCAGACTTTACAGAAACACAACTCGTGCTGTTAAAGTGACAGGCTTATAAGGCTTAAGCTGTTATAAATATGACATATAATAATATATTTTCAACCTTTTAAAGAAAATCTCTCAATTAAACTCATTCATCTCCATAAACATAATAAAATATAATTTTCAAAAATGTAACTCTTAAAATGCAAGTTTTGACCGATGTTAATACATGATGCATCGAATGAGTCACAAACACACACACACACACACACACACACACACACACACACACACACACACACACACACACACACACACACTACTGTCACCATGCATGTATATCAACACAACAGACAGGGCGTCTGCCTGAAAACAAGTCTGTGTCAAAAGCAAGAGCAGACACTAATCTGCTTGATGCTGTGTCACTAAAGACAATCAGCGTTTAGATTTCCTGACTTCCTGGAATGCTTCAGAAATGACAAACTCAGGGCACTGACTTGGCCTCATGGTTAAGTTGCACGCCCATGTCGCGGGGGGCCCAGTTTCGAATCCAGCCTGCAGCCTCTCTCTCGCATGTCATTCCCCCACTCTCACCCAGTTTCCTACACTATCCACTGTCCTCTACTCCAGGGGTTCTCAATGTGGGGATCGGGACCCCCTGGAGGATCGCAAGACACTAAAAGGGGTCCAAGAGGTCTTCTAGATTTACATTTTTTTAAGTAATCTTAAATTGCATATTTGAACTATTGTTGTAAATATAACGACAAAAGCATCAGTAGCAGCAGTTTCAGGAAACAGTAACATATGCATGAAGCTAGGCTAATTTTCATCAGAACAGCTAAATTAAGTATGAAGCAACATTTTAATTACATCCAGGGACAGTGGGGGTCGTGAGTCTTCGGCACCTTTATTTTGGGGGTCCCAGCCTGAAAAGTTTGGGAATCCATGCTCTACTTTATAAATAAAGGTATAAAAGCCCCAAAAATATAACTTTAAAAAAGAAAAAGAAACGATGGATCCCACCATCAGGGTGGGTAGCAGGTGTTCTACAATTTTGAGAATTCTGTCTTTGATGTCAGAATTCTGAGAACAAATGGAACATTCTGTGAAGAAGGTCAGACCTAAAAAAAACATCAGTGTCTCCAATCCTCTATCATAGACCTTCATTCAACAAACAAACATTGTAGACGGAGTTTTCTTCTCCTCTTGAGGACAGACCTGACAAAGCTTGACTTTTGACTTTTGACTTTTTTTTTATGATTCATAGTTTATTGTTATTTTCACAGTAAACAAGCACAAACAAGCAGGGGCACCCTGAACGGCAAGGGCCACCTAGAACTAAAAAAACAAAACAATAAAATTACATACACACATATACAAATAATAATCATAACAACAACCAATACATACACACACACAAAAAAAAAAAAAAAGAAAAAAAAAAAAAAAAAAAAAAGGGATGCACAGACAGCTTAAAAAAATAACAGCGCTTCTCATTGAGTTCTACCACAGTATACCCACAACTTCTTACATCATTTAAGTAGTTTAACGGAAATCATTCTCCTGTCTTCTGAGTTGGAAACGTCTTCAGTCAGACAATAAAAATGAGTGATAATGCCCCCACTTCAAGTTGTACTCCTCCACCCTATCTAGAAGTCTGTATGATAATCTTTCCAGGGCAGCAAGCTGACCAAGAGAGGTGTACCATGAAGATAAAACTGGTGCTGAGGAGGCCTTCCATTCTTTAACTAGGGTTTTTCTGCCTAACATGAGGACAGTCTGGGTCCAGTCTGCAAGTGGTGGAGCCAAACCACCCAGAGCAGAGGGGTCACCCAAAATAAACAAGCTGGGAGTGAAGGGGATATCCTGGCCAGTAATTTTTTCTACTGTGGTGTGTATCCCTGACCAAAACTCCTGAATCCTGGAGCAGCTCCAGAGCATATGCACTAGGGTACCATCTTTATCAAGACATCTCCAGCACACTGGGGTGTCAACCAGACCCACTCTATGCAGCCTGGATGGCGTCCAGTAAACTCTATTTAGAATTTTGAACTGGATCAATCTTGTGCGCAATTCTCTTGACATTTTTTTCCCGTTCCTTAGAATTCGACCCCCTGACTTTTGACTTTTGACTAATCTGCATCATGATGTTGTTATTTCAGCAAACTGAAGACCTGTTAATTACAAGAACATCACAAGAACATCAGTTTCTGTTTCAGGTTCATACCGCTGAAGGAAGCCAGCAGGGAAGCCTCTGTGGAACTGTTTACAGTGAAACTGAGACTCACTAAAAACAGAGGAACAAGGCTTCTGTGCTCCTGCTGGTGAACTGAGATCTCCTGAAACACAGGACCCAAGAAAACTTCTTCCCCTGCAGTCATAAGAAGACACCATACATCACCACTGCTGTGAGTCAGTGACTGTGTGACTCATAGTTCTGGGTCTCTTCTTTATCATGGGATCAACACATTTCTAAAGGTTTTAGGGGAACTTGATAAGTGACTGAGTAATCGTCTGAATAGCCATAATGAAGGCTCAGATTTAGACTTGGCTCTGAATCAGAGACTAATGTGGTTTCAAGGGGATTTCCTCCTGAAAGCTGCTCTAACAAACAGACTGGTCTTTAGAGCTCTAATTCTGAGATCAGGAGTGTGTATACTCCGAGGACCCTCCTTCTCATGTGGGTCGATTGTTGGTAGAGTGATTGATACCAACTGCTGTTGTCAGATAACCCTGATGACGCTCTGACGGCCGTTAAAAAAAGGCAGCAGATGTTCTCTCCTCTAAAGACTGTGTTGTGAAAACACACATTCAGTGTATTCCCCACCAAAGCCCTGAAGCTGTTTTTATAGATGCATCATTTCAAAGACTGTACACAAGAGAAACAACGGCCAAGCTGGTAGATTAACTGCTTCTAGAATCACATATGATTTAAAAAGTTAAGAAGTGGTTCATATGGAGTTTAATCATTTTCACAGCACCTTAAAACTGAGTGCTCCCGTCATATACGGAACAAAGAAGAACGTTGGCGCTGTGCATCGTGGGAAACAGATCGTGAGGGAGACTGGTCTACTGCAGACTGAGACATGTTCCTGAATCAGTACGACATCCAGGGAGTTTATCAGACTACAGATTTACTCTGGTTTACAAACGACAGACTGAGTTTAGACTGAACCAGGACAGAGTGATGGGACAGGAAGTGGTTTGAAAAAAGACCATGTCAACTTAAAATCATGTCATAAAACAAGAATAAAATCACACATCAAAACAAACCAATAATGTCATAATTAGTGTCACGTAGGTGTGTTAGAACCGTCACGTCTCACAGGACGCTGAAGATGGCGTCCCCTGTTGGTAAAAAATAACTGAGAATAAACCAATCAGACGAAGCTGAGGAAATCGTACCATCCACTGATGTAGAGATAGGAGACAGTCCTTGACCACAGTCACCATCAGCAGGTTTACAGCAGGGGGGTGGTGGGACCTGGAATTAGACAGCAGAGCTTCACACACAGCTGAGAAAAGACCCGTTCTACCCGCTCAGAGATCAGAGAGGAGGAAGCTGGACTTTCAACAGAAACATGTGCACAGTGCTTAGACCTCAGAGTCTCCTGACCGTGGCTCTCTTACTGACCAGGGTATGGTTCTGCAGGTGTGATCGGTCAGTAGGACCATGGTCCCTGTATTGATCCTGGTCTGTGAGGTAAAGGTGTCCCTCAGACCTCAGGAAGTGACCAATGTAACGTGGTCCCTGAATTGATCCTGATCTGTGAGGTACAGGTGTCCCTCAGACACGTGGTCTGAAGCAGGAAGATAGGCTCTGTGACGGAGACAGATCTGCTTCATTTCAGTCCGGACTCTGCTGCGTGTTCACAGGTTTCACCCTCTCCTGAGACTCTCCGAGGTCAGACATCCCAAAGCTGCCATGGAGTCTCACCTGAGGATGCTCACCTTATTCACAGGTAACTTTATACACACTGCTCGGCTGTATTCGCTCTGACTTTAAAAGCTGCAGAATGAAATGTTGCTGCTCTCTCTCCCTCTCTCTCTCTCTCTCTCTCTGGGTTATTTGTGAGCGCTCGTCTTTAGAGGATCCTGCAGATGTGAACTTTACGTGCCTCTCTCGTTCATATCTTGATGACTTTTATTTGAAACTCTGTGACTGGCTCGAGCTGTGCAGATGGTTTTCCTGTCACGCCTGTGTGTGCTGCTTTGTGAAGGTGTAAAGATAAAAAGATGAAAACAAAGTTAGAAAAAGAAGAGATCTATATTTAGATGGAGTAATCCTGGTTCAGGATCAGGCCCTTCTCCGTGTGATCAGTGAGGTGATGGATGGTGTTTGATCCACATCATCAGAAGGTCAGTGAACACACCACAGAGAGTCCTTTACAGATTTCAGTCTGTTTCAAACAGATACCTGTTGGTAGTTTTATGATATTCTAACTGACGGCTGTATCTCTCTGTGTTTACAGTGATGTTCTCATCTGCTGCTGAGGATGTGAAGAGAGAACTCACAGCCATTCAGGGAGAATCTGTCACATTTCCTGATCCTGTGGAGACTGGATTTCTTAACTTTGGAGGAGGGACTATTGCTCAGGTGAAGGACAGAACATTTGAGATATGGGATGAGAATTACAGGGACAGAGTTTCTTATGACAACACCACTGGACTCTTTACACTCAGAGGACTGAAGAGGAGTGACTCTGGGTATTATACTGTTGTCTCCAAAAAAGGACAAGTTTTCAAAAAACTTCATCGACTAAGAGTATACGGTAAGTTATATATATATATATATGTATATATATATATATATTATATTTGTGACCAAAGCAGTCAGTGTAGATCATGACTTGGTCAGAAAGCTCCGCCTACTTTGACCTCAAGTGATTAAAACATCATTCAATAAAAGCCTTCCTGTTAACTGTGGCTGTAAATAGAGGGGTTTATTTTACCTCCTTTAAAGTTTCAATGAAGAGAGTGGAGACATAGTCTATTTATTTATTTATTTATTTGTTTATTTATGTATCTGTTATCTATTTATTTACTTACAAATGTATTTATCAATTTATTTATCTATCTATCTATCTATCTATCTATCTATCTATCTATCTATCTATCTATCTATCTATCTATCTATCATTTTATTTATCTGTTATTTATTTATTTATTCATTTATTTATCTATTTATCTGTTATCTATTTATTTACTAATTTATGTATCAATTTATTTATCTATCCATCTTTTTATTTATCTGTTATTTATTTATCAATTTATTTATGAATTTATTTATGTATTTAGTCTATTTATCTATTTATTATTTAAATGTTATTTATTCATTATTTGTTTTGTTTTTATCAGACTGTAAACATTATGCCTGTGAATTTGGACTCTAACAGGTTTTCTTTGACTTTTGTTAATTGGTGATGTAAATCTCCTGAGCTTGGATTGAGCATAAAGAGGACAAAGACGATGACTTGTCTTCATAGTTAGAAGTGATTCTCTGACAGGAGGTCAGTGAGGGTTACACCTATAACTCTAGTTTGATGGAGAGGAAGAACTCCATGAACTGCTCCTTTAACCCGGGGCTGAGTGTGATCTGCAGAGTTTGTGTGCTCAGTTTCAGACGTCCTGTGTTTGTGTCTGACTCCAGACTCAGTCAGCTCCTGCAGTCTCTGCAGGCTTAGAGCATCAACACTCCCTGATCATGTTCTCCTGTTGAACATATTTCATGATCCCAGAGTGGAGCTCACATTTGGTGCATCCAAACGTTGAGTCTGTAGTCTCCCTCTCTTCTTTTCCCAGAGCCTGTATCAACTCCTAATGTGACAAAGTTGAACACGAGTGCAGAGAGCTGCACCCTGCTGTGCTCTGTGCAGAAGACTGAAGAGGTCACTCTGCTGTGGTACAGAGAGGAGGACGTGTTGAACCAGAGCAGCTCGGCTCTCTCTCTGCCTCTCACTGTGGAGGATTTCACTTCATCGTACAGATGTGTGGCAGCAAACCCTGCTGACAATAAGACGCTTCATGTCAATGCTACGACTTCCTGCAAGCGACCAAACACCCCAAACAGTAAGACTGAGTGTTGATCTCCTCAGTGAGAGCTGACCTTTGTTTTACTGATGCTGGGACCACATGTTCCTTACAGGTGACTCCCAGTCCTGGTTCTTCCTGACTCCTGTGCTCCTGTTGTTGGGAGCTGCTGCTGTCTGCATCCTTCTGATGAGCATGAAGAGAGAGAGAGAGCGAGAGAGAGAGAAAGAGGGAGAGAGAGAGAGAGGGCTGATCTACACTGACGTCAGTACACACTCCTTCCTCAGACAAGTCTTCATTACGTCATTACAAACCTCATGATGTTTCAACGCTCTGTGTTTTTGCAGGGGCTCCCAGACCGTCCATCTGTCCCATCAACACCTCCACAGCAGGACAGCATCCCTCCATCAGCAACGCCTCTGTTGTAATGCTTGTGTGTCTGCTGTCACAGAAAAAAGAACTGTCCTCCTCCATCCAGAGACGGGTTCTAACAATCCCAGAAAATAATCTCTGATCTCCTCCAAATATTAAAAATGAGCAAAAATACGTTTCATTTTTACTGTATTAAGAAGCTTGAATGCCAAAACACACACACACACACACACACACACACACACACACACACAAACACCAAGTTTCTGGTTGTTCTTCACGCTGCAACAGCGCCCTCCTGTGGTGAATGTTTTAAATGTTTGATAGAAAAGTCAGATTTTTACAGGAAACATCTTTTTTAACTGAATGTTTAAACATTTCTTCTTTTTAAGCTGTTTTTTTTTAAACTCCGCTTCATGATGCCATTTGTTGAAATGTTTTGTGATTATTATGTTGAAATGCTGAGTCAGCATTTCAACATATTGTTATTCAACTTTATTCTTTTTATTATTTTTCCACTTCCGTGACCGCTTTCACAGCCTTCAAATTTTGTCCGATTTTCACCATTCAACTTTTCAACTATTCAGCTTCTTCACCATTTGCAGGCTATTACTTTTCACATATTCAACCCTTATACTTTTTGAATTATTCAACTTTATTTAACTTTTTTTTAACATTGAAACAGATGGGAGAATTCAGCAAATTTGCCTTTCACTCATTCAACTTTGAGATTCTACAGCTTCAGCATACTTCAACTTACAGCCTTCATTTTTGCATTAAAATGTTCACAAATCTTTCAGCTATTAATGTTGTATTCAACATTTTTCTGTATCTTTTATAGTTTTTGATATTTTACAGCTTAAATGACATAAAGTTTTTTGCTGCTTTTCTAACTTTAACATTGGTGTGTATGGCGGACTGTTCATGGCAGCAGAGCACGTGATGTCATCAGACAGAGGGAGAGGCCTGCTGATGAGATCTTTGAAATTCTCCAAACAAACTGCCATAAAATCCAAACAATTAACTCCACATACACAAATAAGACATCAAAACGTTCCCTGTCTTCTCCTGCTTCTGTCAAAGAGGTAACCAAAGCAAAAGATTGTACCGTTGAGCCAGCAGGTCACCAACTGTCAGAGAAAGTCTCTCTACTCGCCCATCTGCCGTAATGTTAAATATTTCTGGAGGGCAGCACAAGTTTCACTTTTCTTAACTCGCTGCCCTGACTACATTTCTGACTGTACAGACATGAAAAACACATCAGTGTGTTCATCAGAGTCTTGTGATGCTCACGGTTTGATCCTTTTTCTGATAGCTATTACGGTTATTGCACAGTGTTGGCATATGTAGACCCTAATTTAGTCCATGAATCCCATTCTTAATCAACTGTCCCACGGCAGTTACACAGCTGGTCCCATCACCATGGAAACAGTTAATGACAGTTGGAAACAGTTAATGACAGTTGGAGACACAGGTGATTCAGATGACCTCATCAGTTCTGACTGACACAAAGACACACGCACACACACACACACACAAACACACACAGGTGATTCAGATGACCACATCAGTGAGTGACAAACACAAGCACGCATGCACGCATGCACACACAAACACACACACACACACACACATACACACACACAGACACACACGCACGCACAAACAGGTGATTCAGATGACCTCAAAACACAAACACACACACACATACACACACATACACAGACACACAAACATATACACACATAGGTGATTCAAATGACCGCATCAGTGAGTGACAAACACAAAGACGCATGCACACACACACACACACACACACACACACACACACACACACACACACACACACACACACACACACACACACACACACACAGGTGATTCAGATGACCTCATCAGTGAGTGACAAACACAAGCACGCACACACACACACACACACACACACACACACACACACACACACACACACACACACACCGTACACACAGGTAAGACATTTCTATAGTTTGTCAAGCGGTTTATAGGTGCTACTACTTCTAACACTTCAACTTCTTTTTAATTTTTCCACTTTATTCACTTCTCCTTTTTCACCTTTTCTCCTTTTTCTACATTTTTCCACTCCTTCACCTTTTTCCACTTCTACATTTTCCACTCCTTCAACTTCTTCTCCTTTTTCCACTTCTTCCACTTCTTCAACTTCCTCTCCTTCTACATTTTCCAATCCTTCCACTTCTTCTACTTCCACTAATTCAACTACTTCTACTACTCTTCCACATGTTCAGCTGTGTTTCACAGCTTTCAGCCTTCAGCTTCAGCATTTCAACGCATTTGCTTTCAGGAAATGCAACCTTTCTAGTTTGAATTTATTGTGCTGTTTTTGTTCTTGTAGAGTAAGCTGTACTTGTTATAAATAGTGCTGAAGGATTAAAGTTAATATGTCAACATTGTCTTACTTGTTTCACCTCTAAATCACAGGAGTCATACTCGAGGTCTAAACATGTCCAGCTTCAGGGTATATCATGCTCATCACTGCTAATACAAATCCCAGAATGCACTGCAACATCTGGCCTGCCAATCATAAAAACAATAATAATAAAAAATAAATTATGATGTTAATAATAACGATGGTAATGACTTGATAATAGTAACAATACAAATCAATAATAGTAATAATATTAACCTAAAAATAATAATAATAATAATGATAGTCATAATAAAGTAATAATATTAACAACAATAATAATAATGATAATAAAATAATCATAATAACAATAATAATACAAATAAATTATGATATTAATAATAACGATGGTAATGACTTGATAATAAAAACAATATTAATAATAGTAATATTATTAACAATAATAATGCTGATAATAATAATAATAATAATGATAGTAATACTAAAAGTAATAATGATAACAATAATAATGATAGTAATACTAAAAGTAATAATAATAACAATAATAATAATAATAGTAAAAATAAAAGTAATAATAATCATGAGGATAAATATAATAACAATAATGTTAAAATCTACTATAACTACTTATTATAATATTATACTAATGATAATTATAATATTAACAGTAATAGTAATAAAGAAGATAAAAAGATAAGGATGATGATGATAAAATTTGAATAATAATACATTTATTTACTTCCAAGAACAATAGTTAAAAACAACAACAGGAACAATCTTAGAAACATAAAGTTACACACAAACCATACAAAACAACAACATTAAAGCTAGCCTGACTTTCTGTTGATCACAAACCGGCCCCCTCCCTGTGCTGGACCTCCAGCCTCAGGACCGTGCAGGACCGTGTGGTCACAGATCTGAACGATGCAGCCAGAGCTTTTCAGTCAGGCTAAGAGTCAATGAGGAGAGGGCTCACAAACAGAGCGGAGGGGTGAAGCTCAAAGCAAGGTCAGAGGTCAGAGGGTCTGTTGAGGTTCAGCATCACAAAGCTGATTCTCCTCTAACCTACAGAACCACGGTGACAGGGTCTGGAGTCATCTGAGGTCAGGACCAGCGTGTTCAGGGTTACTGCCTGCACCACAGTGAAGTCTGATGTCTAATAACACAGAGTGAAGACATGCAGGTGACAGTGTACGCATCACATCATGGGAGCCTGCATGCATTCATCCCCACTTCATTCTGTTAGTCCTGGACCGACCTCCATCCAAGACCCCCTCCCTCTGTGTTCAGCTTTAAGCTTCAGGTGTAACTTCAGCTCCTCAGATCAGCTGCAGGGTGTCACCTGAGGTCATGTTCCATGTTTGCTACTATGACGACTTGAATCTGGCTGTTAGTGTGTATCTTTGACGCCAGCTTGAAGACTTAGTTCAGTTTGTGTCCCCGAGCTGTTCTCTGGAGAACAGTGAAGTGGTGTGAATCCTCTGAGTCCTCCTACTCTCCATGAACCTCGAATTCTTCACTGCAGTCAGCACATTTTCCCACTTTGTCCATTGAAGTCAGAGACGTTTTGGCAGCACAGCACGGTGCTCCTCAGCGTCAGGCCAAGCTGAGGTCTCTGCAGAGGAAAGGATCATTGCTGGAGAAGATGGTGATCATCTTCAAACTCGCCTCGCCTCCTTTCTTGCGCACCATGTCGATCACATCTCGTGCTTTATCTGCGCGCGGTTTGACCCTGGACGCCTCACTCTCTGCATCACTTAGAACTTTGTACAGCAGAAGTTCATCCAGCATCTTGTTGAGGACTGGGTCCGACACTCTGTCGATGAACTGCGTCCGAGCTCGCTGCAGCTTCTCCTCTGCTGAAGTACGGCTCCTCCTCGACGGCACTTTCTCATCATCATCCGTAGACAACGCTGGAAAGCATGATTCAACGGTTAGTCATGTTTCATCAGAGAACACAAAGAAAGAGTATTCAGAACTTTAAAGGAGGAGCTCTGACTGATGGAGGACTGGATCAACACAGTGGGTGAATGAAACATGACACAGGGCATGTGTTGTCTATGAGGTGCTGGTACAGATCAGTGCTGCTCTGAAGGTCTCAGAGGGAGTGAGGCTGGTTCAGCACGACCCCTGACCCTGCTCTTTTTTTCCGCTCAGCCGACGTCCTGCTCGTCTTTGACACAAAAGTTTCCACGGGGCCGGTTTCTGTGAATCTGAAGCCACGGTACAACACGTCGAAGTCTCGGTCCGAGTCATTGCTCCCTGTCAGCTGACTGCTCTCCTCTCGCTGTCATGTGAATCACTGAGCCCTGTCTGTACCTCAGCGTGTGGTCCAATGTCTCCTCCCTGCCTGAAAAACTGTCTCCTTTCTGTGAGGACCCGTGAGGTGGTATCAGCGCCCCCTGTGGACAAAGCTGCACATCTGAACGCGAACCCTGCATATGACTGAACCGTATTCTGCAATCCAAACATCCTCCTGCTGTCTTCTGACGGTCAGAGCCCATGATCCCTGAGGGAACATCTACAATAACGTCCTGAAGTGATCCGGATCCTCCCTCAGAGTCTGAGATCAAAGCATCAGCATTCATTTCAGTCTGTTTGATAACAGCTGAGGTAGGGCTGGGCGATAATTTGATAACAATAATTATAGAGATCTAATTTTTGTCGATATAAATATGACAAATATTTGATACAAATTCAATATAAATAAAAATGTAATTACACCCACCAACCACTAAAAAGGGAGGGGCGCTAGTGAGCCTTAAACGCTAATTGCCACCCAACATTAGACCGAAGAAGGAGACGGCATTGAACAGCCAATCATGTCGCAGGGTGAGAGGTAGGTGGGACTTATAGATGTTTGGAGCAGAATCATAGACTGTATAAAATATGACTTCACCCATCTGTTTCTGAAGCACTGTTTTGAGGCCAGGCGGCGGCGGCAGCCATATTGCTGCTGTCGAGCGATTGTGACGTAAAGAGGCGGGCTTCCTTGAGCCTCCTCGCTAACAGCTACAGTGTTCCTGCCTGTCAATCAAGTCAGCTGTGCCTCTCATTGGAAGACTCGTCATCTAAATATCTTCAAAATTTATCGGGGTAATGAAAAATTCCACCCCCCGTACAGTGTGTGCCGATCTAGAAATGAGCTATACAGACTACACTGGTCTTTTGAACCAGGCTGTAAACATGTTTATTTCTGCTGTAAAGATCGGCTTTTTTGAATTGGTGTGTATGTGGTTTACGGTATTTTTGCAGCCAGCCTCAAGCGGATGAACTGCAGTTTTTAGCACTTCCGTATTGGACTCTTATTTTTAGACTGGAGGTTGCAGCTTGAGCAGAATGTAAACACAGCTGAAAGAGCGACAGCGTCACTGAAGAAAACTCAAAACCTACCAGCTCAATGCAGAGTCGTTAGTCTGACACTGTGTCGACTCTGCGTTAACTATTAACTTAATACACTTCATTAAATATACTTTCAGGATGTGGGTAAAGGAAGAGCACAGACACAACTTCTGCTGTGCATTTCTAACACGTTTAATGTCCACCACGACTGTCCTGAATAACCGTGATGCATTCACTTCACTGTGGGAAACAACATCACTCTGCCCGTAACCCTTAGTAATCTTAGGGGAGAGCAAGACTCAAAACAATACTCTATTAAACTGATATACAGAATACAATTTGATATATCTTTGCTGTAAATTGAAACCAAATTAAGGACATTACCTCAACCTGAGAAAATAAGAATTACAAACTAAAACTTCACAAAAATCTCATCTTACATTAAAATCCTGCTTCCTGTTAGCACCGTCAGAAATGATGGATTCAAGAAGTTTATCAGAAAACTAAATCCAGATACAAACTCAAAAACTGTCTCTTTTCTTCAACTTTGACTCAGGAGCAAAGATATGACTTTAAATTTAAATGAAATCATGATTTGATTTTTATCGTTTATCGTTGATTTTGACTTATATGAAATATTTCATCGTGATAACATCATTTTCAATATCGCTCAGCACTAAGCTGAGGACTCCTTACAGGAGCTTTAATGATCACTTATTTCTCTGATTATCCAGTTTGAACTTTAAAGAGGAGCCTGAAATCTCAACACAAACAGCATCAGGTTCAGTATTTACCTGGCAGATGGAGGCTGTGCACCCACACCTGCGTTCCCTCCGGATCTCTCACCATCAGAGTCACCTCCTCTGTGCTCGTGGTCAGGGTGACCTCAAACAGTGCGTGGAAGTTAGGCCCGTAGTTTTCAAAAAACACCGCGCTCTGCAAACGAACATCAGACATGTCATGTGCCGGATCACGTGCAGTCTGGGGCTCTCAGGGCTCTGATACTCACATGAGGCTGGACGGTGAAGCCCTCGGGTTCAGTCTGGAGGCTGTAGTGTTGGGTTTTATGGAGCAGGCAGTAGGAGGGGGCCTGGATGTACTCACACTTTTCATATTGTGCTTTCACCTTCAAAGATATCAGAATGATTGAGTGAGACTAGAAACCCAGTCTGCACAGGGACGCCATGACAACACAGTGAATCTTTCATACAAAAACATGATGCATTATGGGTGCATGATGAAGCATCGCTCTCATCATCATCATCATCATCAGCTGCCCCTACAGCTCACGGTCCCTCAAAAGAGCCCAACACACCCAGGACATCACCTGTTTGAACTGCGGCCCTCGGGCAGGAGATGCAGGACAATGAAAACCAGGACACACAGTTTTTACCCTGAAGTGCACGTCATGCTACATGATGCAAAGATAAAGTGGGGACTGCTGAAATGCTGTGTTTGTCTTTGTTAGTCTACTGTTTTAATGATTTTTGTTCCTCTAACTTTTTGCTCTGTTAAATGGGAGCTGCATTTCAATCTTGTTGCACCGTGTACAAGAGCTGCAGCATCCCATCTCACAGACGGGGCAGAGTCAGTCCTCCGTGAGGGCTCAAGTTCAAGTGAGGGCTGCTTAATGTGACATCACACACTCCTCAGAATCATCATCACACACACTCTGTGTTTGCATTAGGTGTGAGCACACCTGTATGCTAGGCTAAAACATATGAAACTGCTGGTGAACAGCGATGTGACAGAGCGGTTTACCTCCTGCAGAGGTACGTTACTGGGCAGCAGGATCATGCTGAGGATGAGGTTCACTCCCCTGTAGGCTCGGCGCAGGAACAGCAGGACTTGGCCACACACTGGTTTGTTCATGAAAGTCCTGAACCTCTGGATGAGATCATAGACGATGCCAAAGGCGGAGAGGTGAGGAGTTTCCACCACCACGTGACTATCAGTGATTTCCAGCGGCTTTATGATGCTCATGCCATCCTCAGTGATGTGGACTACACAGAGGGCCTCAGAGACCAGACCTGCAGGTATCCAGAGCTCAGATTCATGTTGTGTTCAGAGAAGAGCTGTACACATGTTTTTAGTGTTCTTACCGGGTTCAGGTTCACAGTGAGGGAGGTGCAGCTGACAGATGGAGTCCTGAGGACACCTGATGCTAAACAGCGGTCCTCCGGGCACTTTGCGAGCTGGTTCAAGGAGCTTTTGATCCCAGATCAGGGTCTTGTATGTGACCTCTCCTTCATGGGTCACTTTAAACACCAGCCCAGTCAAAGAGCACTCAAACACACCTGCACCTGGAAACTGGAATCTGCAAGACACAGAGTCCACTTTCATTATCAGACTCAAATCAGGAAGCATGGGCTTCACAAATACACCAGGATTCATTCACTTATCTATTCATTCATTAATTTATCTATTCATTAATTCATCCATGTAATAATTAATCCATTTTATTCATTTATTTAATCCTTCATTTATTTATTTGTTTTGTTTGTATTCCAGGGGCTGATCTGAGACACACCGGAACAACAGTATCATGCAGACAGGACCTGAATCAAACCAAAGTGGAACTCCTGAAGAGTGTAAATGCACATCAGAGAGTTATCAAATCAGAATCACCATCCTGACTCTGATCCTTCATTTGTAACAGAGTTTTCTTTGAAATAATAAACCCTGAATCTGAATGAATAAACTCTCTGAAGCCGTCTCCTCCTCTGAGTCCTGTCTCATCATTCTGTGCAGCAGAGCAGCTTTTATTTATAAATCTAAAAAATCAGAAAGAACATTTTATTACATTCACAAATCAACAGACTGAGAACTGATTTATATTGTTAATAGAACTCTTAAAAACTCTTTTAAATCCTGCTGATCAAACTCTGATTAATGTGATAAACTACTGAAACGTGAATCCTTCCTCTAAAGGGAACAGGAGAATTCAGACCTGTTGGTCCAAAAACCCACTCTGAGGTCCTGTTCCTGATCAAACCCAGAGACAGGGACGTAATATCATCCACAACCAATGTTCAACATGTGATGGTCTGCTAGCTGAAGTCTTGGTTTTGAACTGGGCACCCTGTTTGATGAATGAGCGTCTATGAAACATCTAAAGCTCACTGTAAGTAACCGAAAGTAACCAGGAGAGAAACTGTTTATCTCCTTACCTGTAGGAAACCCCGAGTCTCTCTGGTATCACCTCAGGTGTGAAGCTCAACTTGGCCTGCAATCCAAAACAGAAAAATCACTCTGTAGTTTAAGCAGTGAAACCACCTCATGGGGTCTTTTCCAAACCGGTAACCCTCCTCCCTCCATCATATGACAGTGTGCTCTCACTCCACAGAAGAAGACACATCAGAGTCACAGGTTCTTGTGTGGGTTTGAAGTAGACTCTCACGGTTATGGTGTGTTCAATGACTCTTGTGTTACGTCTCCTCTCACTGTTCCTCCTCTACTCTGAAAATCCGGAGCATTCAGCGCTGCAGGAGCCTCATTGGTCAACATAGCTGGCAATCATGGCCTTAATATGGAAGAGAGTTTGGGCGACCGATTATTTTTAAGTCCAACCTTTTCTCTCTGAGTTCTGTCTTTAAGATCAAAGAGAACATTCTAGAGTTCTGTCTTTAAGATCAAAGACAACATTCTAGAATTCTGCCTTTAAGATAAAAGACAACATTCTACAATTCTGTCTTTCAGATCAAAGATAACATTCTAGAATTCTGTCTTTAAGATCAAAGACAACATTCTAGAATTCTGTCTTAAAGATCAAAGACGACATTCTAGAATTCTGCCATTAAGATCAAAGACAACATTACATAATTCTGCCTTAAACATTCAAGACAACATTCTAGAATTCTGCCCTCAAGATCAAAGACAACATTCTAGAATTCTGTCTTTAAGAACAAAGACAACATTCTAGAGTTCTGTCTTTAAGAACAAAGACAACATTCTACAATTCTGTCTTTAAGATCAAAGACAACATTCTAGAGTTCTGTCTTTAAGAACAAAGACAACATTCTAGAATTCTGTCTTTAAGATCAAAGACAACATTCTAGAGTTCTGTCTTTGAGATCAAAGGTTTGATGTATCTCTGCCCTGACTTCATTTTTTCTATTCCAGAGGCTGAAGCTTTATATTTACAGGGATTTACTCCTACTTGCTGCAAACTGGTTTAGGGTTGCTCTCAATGGGGCCGACCCTCTGTGCAGGTGTGCAAATCACTGCAGTACAGTGTGAAGGGAGAGGGTGCAGGCTGGGCTTAAGAAAGGCAGGGGGTTTTACTTAGAGATAAACCAGACATACTCACGTTATCCATTCTCAACATCTTTGCTGTGGAAATGGTCACAGATCCAACATGAACAGAGAAGACTGGGTGGAGAGGCTCGGTGAAAGTGGTGTGGAATGTGTGAAGAAGGGTTTTCTTGTCTCCAGACAGCGAATAAAAAGAGAGCATCCCGGCAATCCAGTCCAGAAACAGTCCCAGTCTTCTCCTTCTGGCCAGAAATGCTTTTACGTTAATGAATGGGACAGGAATAAAAGTTTCCCTTCGCCCATGAAAGAAAGAATACCCATTCCACACACTGACAGTGCACATCCAGGCCTTGTTGCTAAGTTGAATATCTGTCAACAAGTGTCCTTTTCTCTCTAAGCTCTTATATGCCACACCAACACCCACAAATCCCGTCCACTCCACCTCCCAGTAGCAGCGTCCAGTCAGACCCTCCCTACACAGCACCTGCATCACTTGATCAAACCTCTCTGGGTGGTCAGGATATGGCTGCTCTTCTTCAGTGGAAGAAACTTTCTTCTCACCCTCAGAGAGGACAAGCTTTTTATGCAGAGTGTCGGGGACGAGTGTGAGATCACAAGCATCTGAAGGAAAGATGGAGAAGAGTACAGTTTTACCGCTTTAAGGGAGAGAAATTCACAGATTAATCCTTAGAGGTAGCTTACACTTGTTCAGAAGTTGCATGTTAATCCAGAGCTCTTCATCATGGTCGACACTGAGGCAGAGGAACACAATGAGGACATACTTTCAGTTTGGCGACCTTTATAAAGACCATCCCATCACCCATTATCTATACCGCTGCCCTGTTTGTGTTACAGGGGGACTGGAGTGTGTCCCAGCAGTCATTGAGCCAGAGGCAGGGTCACCAACTAATCCCACTCACACATACAGGCCATTTAGGGTTAGGAGCATGTTTCTGGACTGTTGGAGGAAGCTGTAGCAGCCAGAGATGCATGCGCGGGGAGAAGAAACCTTGCATAAATGTTTATCTGAAGTCAGGCTCTATACACTCTGTTCCTCCCACAGTCAGTGAAAGTAAAGCTTTCCTCTTTCAGGCCCATGCTGAGCGATGGAACAAACCTCAGACAGATCTCTCAGAGCAGCTTTTTAACAACATTAAAACGTTAAAACGTCACTTTGAAGATAGCTGCTGAGAAAGAACAGTTCTTATACGTTTTACAGACGAAGGGATGGACAGATTCCAAGAAAAATTGATCACTTTCCACCACTTAGCTAACACCGCTAACTCATCATCATTTTCCGCTGAGTGTCATTGCTCCTCAGCTTCTCCTGTTCTCTCTGACTTCTAACAGGTTCTCGGTGAGAGCCTGAGATACATTGTATGCTGATGATTACACATTTTCTTCCTCTTTGATGACAGAACGTAGATCTGTATTTATTACTGTTGAACATCACATCCAGTTTTCTGTTCTCATGCAGACCTTCAGTAAAACTGTGGTGTATTAATTCAGTTCAGTGAATAAAACTTTAAAACCATGTTCCTGCACGGCCACCAGTGAAACCTACTTGAGTCTCTCCAGTCTGCATCCTGGGTCCAGCAGTCTCTCAGAGAGCAGCCTCACCCCTGCCTCCCCTGGATGATTGTAGCTCATGTCCAGCTCTCTCAGATGGGAGGGGTTGGACCTCAGAGCTGAGGCCAGAGAAGCACAGCCTTCTTCTGTGATCCCACAATATGACAGCCTGTAGAATAAAAGACTCCTTACAAAGAGACCACAAATGCCCTAGGTGTTACTGCACAACAACTGTATTACAGGACATCGGTACCTCAGTTTTTCCAGCCTACATGTGGAACTCCCAAGTCCAGCAGAGAGCAGCAGCACTCCTGAATCCTGCAGGTCATTACGGCTGAGGTCAAGCTCTCGCAGCTGGGAGTTTGAGCTGAGAACTGAGGCGAACACTTGACAGCATTTGTTTGTGAGGCGACAACCAGGCATGCTGCACTCAAGAAACAAGAACGACTATTAAACATTTTAGTAATGAGAACATTTACCGAGACGTATTTATTATAAAAGAGAAAAAAACATCACCTGAACTCTTCCAGTTTACAGAGTGGACCAATCAAACCAGCAGGAATAAAAGTCAGCAGAGTTATGTCATCAGTGAAATCTTCATATTCCACCTGAGCCTCCAACTCCTCAGAAAAATACTTGCTGTAATCCTGCTGATAACTGTATATGCAGTCAGCCAGGTCCAGGGCTCTCAGTGAGGACTGCTTTGATTGAAGGATGCAGGCCAAGATGTGACAATGTCTGAAATCTAAAGTGAACCTGGACAATCTGTAGAGAATAGGACATCATATCAGTTACAAGTCTGCATGCGGTGAAAGTCCACAATGTTCAGGTGTGTTGGGAGGAGTAAATTAAGCTGTGTGCCTGGCAGAGAGTCGGGGTGTTTGTCTGGTAATATTTTGGAGCCTTTTACATTAAATACATATTCCAGTCCTCGCTCTCCTCCTGGAACCAACAAACTGTATGCATACTCCTCATTAGCTTCCAAAACACTAACCAGTTCACACAGAGCTGAACGCTCCTGTTTCCTGCCTGCAACATTACAGTTTGGTTCAAATGAAGATTCAGACGATGAAGAATCATCCTTCAAACTGACCTCAGTGTCTCCAGTTTACAGTTCCGATCACCAAGCACATCCAAGACCAAGTGAGGAAGAGGAACGTTAGCATTAGCAAAACACATCAGGTGAAGTTCTCGCAGAAGTGAGTCTGATGACTGAAGAATGGAGAGCAGAATATCAAGGCAGTCATTGCTCAGATGCTGGCTCCTGAGCCTGTAGATCAAGGAGAAAGCAACAAATCTGAGTCTTAAGGCTGATTTATACTTCTGCGTCGAACTGACAGCGTAGCCTACGCCGTAGGTCTGCGTAGCTCCCGTACCTACGCAGAGGCCTACGCACGTAGCTGACGTGCACCTCCTCCAAAATGTAACTCCGCGTAGAGCCGACGCGGACCGCAAGCCCTGTGATTGGTCATGAAGTAGGTGATGTGTGTCACTCTGAACTGAGTGGTAGCTTTGATGAGCTCAGTGTGTCCAGTGTTAGCTGGTGTTTGAGTTGAGCTAGTTTAGCATTAGCAGCAAGTGTTATGTCCGAAGGTGGAGAGATACTCGTAGTCCTGATTATTTCATGGTTAATCAGCTTCTTCCTGTTGGACACTTCTGCTGACATCAGCAGAAAAACACTCAACAGCACAACCCGGTGGACATGAAAGCAGTAAATTATATAATAAAGGGGCATTCAGATCGTGAAAGTCAAGTCATGACGGGAATTCTGAAGGGCAGAATTCCAGAATGTGGTCTTTGATCTTGAAGACAGAATTCTAGAATGTTGTCTTTGATCTGAAGGGCAGAATTCTAGAATGTTGTCTTTGATCTGAAGGGCAGAATTCTAGAATGTTGTCTTTGATCTGAAGGGCAGAATTCTAGAATGTTGTCATTGATCTGAAGGGCAGAATTCTAGAATGTTATCTTTGATCTGAAAGGCAGAATTCTAGAATGTTGTCTTTGTTCTTAAAGGCAGAATTGTAGAATGTTGCCTTTGATCTTAAAAGCAGAATTCTAGAATGTTGGCTCTAATCTGAAGGGCAGAACTCTAGAATGTTGTTTCTGATCTTAGTGGCAGAATTCTAGAATATTGTCTTTGATCTGAAGGGTACAATTCTAGAATGTTGTCTTTGATGTTTAAGGCAGCATTCTAGAATGTTGTCTTTGATCTTTAGGGCAGAATTCTAGAATGTTGTCTTTGATCTGAAGGGCAGAATTCTAGAATGTTGTCTTTGATCTGAAGGGCAGAATTCTAGAAAGTTGTCTTTGATCTTGAGGGCAGAATTCTAGAATGTTGTTTTTGATCTTAAGGGCAGAATTCTAGAATGTTGTCTTTGATCTGAAGGGCAGAATTCTAGAATGTTGTCTTTGATCTTAAGGGCATAATTCTAGAATGTTGTCTTTGATCTGAAGGGCAGAATTCTAGAAAGTTGTCTTTGATCTTGAGGGCAGAATTCTAGAATGTTGTTTTTGATCTTAAGGGCAGAATTCTAGAATGTTGTCTTTGATCTTAAAGGCAGAATTCTAGAATGTTTTCTTTGATTTTAAAGGCAGAATTCTAGAATGTTGTCTGATCTTAAAGGCAGAATTCTAGAATGTTGTCTCTAATCTGAAGGGCAGAACTCTAGAATGTTGTTTCTGATCTTAGTGGCAGAATTCTAGAATATTGTCTTTGATCTGAAGGTCATTATTGTAGAAGGTTGTCTTTGATCTTAAAGACAGAATTCTAGAATGTTGTCTTTGATCTGAAGGGTACAATTCTAGAATGTTGTCTTTGATGTTTAAGGCAGCATTCTAGAATGTTGTCTTTGATCTTAAGGGCAGCATTCTAAATGTTGTCTTGAATGTTTAGGGTGGAATTCTAGAATGTTGTCTTTGATCTTTAGGGCAGAATTCTAGAATGTTGTCTTTGATCTGAAGGGCAGAATTCTAGAATGTTGTCTTTGATCTTTAGGGCAGAATTCTAAAATGTTATCTTTGATCTTAAAGACAGAATTTCTACAATGTTGTCTTTGATCTGAAGGGCAGAATTCTAGAATGTTGTCTTTGATTTGAAGGGCAGAATTCTAGAATGTTGTCTTTGATTTTAAAGGCAGAATTCTAGAATGTTGTCTTTGATCTGAAGGTCATTATTCTAGAATGTTGTCTTTGATCTGAAGGGCAGAATTCTAGAATGTTGTCTTTGATCTGAAGGGCAGAATTCTAGAATGTTGCCTTTGATCTTAAGGGCAGAATTCTAGAATGTTGTCTCTAATCTGAAGGGCAGAACTCTAGAATGTTGTTTCTGATCTTAGTGGCAGAATTATAGAATATTGTCTTTGATCTGAAGGTCATTATTGTAGAAGGTTGTTTTTGATCTTAAAGACAGAATTGTAGAATGTTGTCTTTGATCTGAAGGGTACAATTCTAGAATGTTGTCTTTGATGTTTAAGGCAGCATTCTAGAATGTTGTCTTGAATGTTTAGGGTGGAATTCTAGAATGTTGTCTTTGATCTTTAGGGCAGAACTCTAGAATGTTGTCTTTGATCTGAAGGGCAGAATTCTAGAATGTTGTCTTTGATCTTAAGGGCATAATTCTAGAATGTTGTCTCTGATCTGAAGGGCAGAATTCTAGAAAGTTGTCTTTGATCTTGAGGGCAGAATTCTAGAATGTTGTTTTTGATCTTAAGGGCAGAATTCTAGAATGTTGTCTTTGATCTTAAAGGCAGAATTCTAGAATGTTTTCTTTGATTTTAAAGGCAGAATTCTAGAATGTTGTCTGATCTTAAAGGCAGAATTCTAGAATGTTGTCTCTAATCTGAAGGGCAGAACTCTAGAATGTTGTTTCTGATCTTAGTGGCAGAATTCTAGAATATTGTCTTTGATCTGAAGGTCATTATTGTAGAAGGTTGTCTTTGATCTTAAAGACACAATTGTAGAATGTTGTCTTTGATCTGAAGGGTACAATTCTAGAATGTTGTCTTTGATGTTTAAGGCAGCATTCTAGAATGTTGTCTTTGATCTTAAGGGCAGCATTCTAAATGTTGTCTTGAATGTTTAGGGTGGAATTCTAGAATGTTGTCTTTGATCTTTAGGGCAGAATTCTAGAATGTTGTCTTTGATCTGAAGGGCAGAATTCTAGAATGTTGTCTTTGATCTGAAGGGCAGAATTCTAGAAAGTTGTCTTTGATCTTGAGGGCAGAATTCTAGAATGTTGTTTTTGATCTTAAGGGCAGAATTCTAGAATGTTGTCTTTGATCTGAAGGGCAGAATTCTAGAAAGTTGTCTTTGATCTTGAGGGCAGAATTCTAGAATGTTGTCTTTGATCTGAAGGGCAGAATTCTAGAAAGTTGTCTTTGATCTTGAGGGCAGAATTCTAGAATGTTGTTTTTGATCTTAAGGGCAGAATTCTAGAATGTTGTCTTTGATCTTAAAGGCAGAATTCTAGAATGTTTTCTTTGATTTTAAAGGCAGAATTCTAGAATGTTGTCTGATCTTAAAGGCAGAATTCTAGAATGTTGTCTCTAATCTGAAGGGCAGAACTCTAGAATGTTGTTTCTGATCTTAGTGGCAGAATTCTAGAATATTGTCTTTGATCTGAAGGTCATTATTGTAGAAGGTTGTCTTTGATCTTAAAGACAGAATTGTAGAATGTTGTCTTTGATCTGAAGGGTACAATTCTAGAATGTTGTCTTTGATGTTTAAGGCAGCATTCTAGAATGTTGTCTTTGATCTTAAGGGCAGCATTCTAAATGTTGTCTTGAATGTTTAGGGTGGAATTCTAGAATGTTGTCTTTGATCTTTAGGGCAGAATTCTAGAATGTTGTCTTTGATCTGAAGGGCAGAATTCTAGAATGTTGTCTTTGATCTTTAGGGCAGAATTCTAAAATGTTATCTTTGATCTTAAAGACAGAATTTCTACAATGTTGTCTTTGATCTGAAGGGCAGAATTCTAGAATGTTGTCTTTGATTTGAAGGGCAGAATTCTAGAATGTTGTCTTTGATTTTAAAGGCAGAATTCTAGAATGTTGTCTTTGATCTGAAGGGCAGAATTCTAGAATGTTGTCTTTGATCTGAAGGGCAGAATTCTAGAATGTTGTCTTTGATCTGAAGGGCAGAATTCTAGAATGTTGCCTTTGATCTTAAAGGCAGAATTCTAGAATGTTGTCTCTAATCTGAAGGGCAGAACTCTAGAATGTTGTTTCTGATCTTAAAGGCAGAATTCTCGAATGTTGTCTTTGATCTTAAAGACAGAATTGTAGAAAGTTGTCTTTGATCTGAAGGGTACAATTCTAGAATGTTGTCTTTGATGTTTAAGGCAGAATTCTAGAATGTTGTCTTTGATCTTAAGGGCAGAATTCTAGAATGTTGTCTTGAATGTTTAGGGTTGAATTCTAGAATGTTGTCTTTGATCTTGAAGACAGAATTCTAGAATGTTATCTTTGATGTGAAAGACAGAATTCTAGAATGTTGTCTTTGATCTTTAGGGCAGAATTCTAGAATGTTGTCTTTGATCTGAAGGGCAGAATTCTAGAATGTTGTCTTCGATCTTTAGGGCAGAATTCTAGAATGTAATCTTTGATCTTAAAGACAGAATTTCTACAATGTTGTCTTTGATCTGAAGGGCAGAATTCTAGAATGTTGTCTTTGATCTTTAGGGCAGAATTCTAGAATGTTATCTTTGATCTTAAAGGCAGAATTCTACAATGTTGTCTTTGATCTTAAGGGCAGAATTCTAGAATGTTGTCTCTATTCTGAAGGGCAGAACTCTAGAATGTTGTTTCTGATCTTAGTGGCAGAATTATAGAATATTGTCTTTGATCTGAAGGTCATTATTGTAGAAGGTTGTCTTTGATCTTAAAGACAGAATTGTAGAATGTTGTCTTTGATCTGAAGGGCAGAATTCTAGAATGTTGTCTTTGATTTTAAAGGCAGAATTCTAGAATGTTGTCTTTGATCTTAAGGGCAGAATTCTACATGTTGTTTTTGATCTTAAAGGCAGAATTCTAGAATGTTGTCTTTGATCTGAAGGGCAGAACTCTAGAATGTTCTTTATGATCTTAGTGGCAAAATTTTAGAATGTTGTCTTTGATCTTAAAGACAGAATTCTAGAATGTTGTCTTTGATCTTAAAGGCAGAATTCTAGAATGTTGTCTTTGATCTTAAGGGCAGAATTCTAGAATGTTGTCTCTTTTCTGAAGGGCAGAACTCTAGAATGTTGTTTCTGATCTTAGTGGCAGAATTATAGAATATTGTCTTTGATCTGAAGGTCATTATTGTAGAAGGTTGTCTTTGATCTTAAAGACAGAATTGTAGAATGTTGTCTTTGATCTGAAGGGTACAATTCTAGAATGTTGTCTTTGATGTTTAAGGCAGCATTCTAGAATGTTGTCTTGAATGTTTAGGGTGGAATTCTAGAATGTTGTCTTTGATCTTTAGGGCAGAACTCTAGAATGTTGTCTTTGATCTGAAGGGCAGAATTCTAGAATGTTGTCTTTGATCTTAAGGGCATAATTCTAGAATGTTGTCTCTGATCTGAAGGGCAGAATTCTAGAAAGTTGTTTTTGATCTTGAGGGCAGAATTCTAGAATGTTGTTTTCTATCTTAAGGGCAGAATTCTAGAATGTTGTCTTTGATCTTAAAGGCAGAATTCTAGAATGTTTTCTTTGATTTTAAAGGCAGAATTCTAGAATGTTGTCTGATCTTAAAGGCAGAATTCTAGAATGTTGTCTTTGATCTTTAGGGCAGAATTCTAGAATGTTGTCTTTGATCTGAAGGGCAGAATTCTAGAATGTTGTCTTTGATCTTTAGGGCAGAATTCTAAAATGTTATCTTTGATCTTAAAGACAGAATTTCTACAATGTTGTCTTTGATCTGAAGGGCAGAATTCTAGAATGTTGTCTTTGATTTGAAGGGCAGAATTCTAGAATGTTGTCTTTGATTTTAAAGGCAGAATTCTAGAATGTTGTCTTTGATCTGAAGGGCAGAATTCTAGAATGTTGTCTTTGATCTGAAGGGCAGAATTCTAGAATGTTGTCTTTGATCTGAAGGGCAGAATTCTAGAATGTTGCCTTTGATCTTAAAGGCAGAATTCTAGAATGTTGTCTCTAATCTGAAGGGCAGAACTCTAGAATGTTGTTTCTGATCTTAAAGGCAGAATTCTCGAATGTTGTCTTTGATCTTAAAGACAGAATTGTAGAAAGTTGTCTTTGATCTGAAGGGTACAATTCTAGAATGTTGTCTTTGATGTTTAAGGCAGAATTCTAGAATGTTGTCTTTGATCTTAAGGGCAGAATTCTAGAATGTTGTCTTGAATGTTTAGGGTTGAATTCTAGAATGTTGTCTTTGATCTTGAAGACAGAATTCTAGAATGTTATCTTTGATGTGAAAGACAGAATTCTAGAATGTTGTCTTTGATCTTTAGGGTAGTTCTAGAATGTTGTCTTTGATCTGAAGGGCAGAATTCTAGAATGTTGTCTTCGATCTTTAGGGCAGAATTCTAGAATGTAATCTTTGATCTTAAAGACAGAATTTCTACAATGTTGTCTTTGATCTGAAGGGCAGAATTCTAGAATGTTGTCTTTGATCTTTAAGGCAGAATTCTAGAATGTTGTCTTTGATCTTTAGGGCAGAATTCTAGAATGTTATCTTTGATCTTAAAGGCAGAATTCTACAATGTTGTCTTTGATCTGAAGGGCAGAATTCTAGAATGTTGTCTTTGATCTGAAGGGCAGAATTCTAGAATGTTGTCTTTGATTTTAAAGGCAGAATTCTAGAATGTTGTCTTTGATCTTAAGGGCAGAATTCTACATGTTTTTTTTTATCTTAAAGGCAGAATTCTAGAATGTTGTCTTTGATCTGAAGGGCAGAACTCTAGAATGTTCTTTATGATCTTAGTGGCAAAATTTTAGAATGTTGTCTTTGATCTTAAAGACAGAATTCTAGAATGTTGTCTTTGATCTTAAAGGCAGAATTCTAGAATGTTGTCTCTAATCTGAAGGGAAGAACTCTAGAATTTGGTTTCTGATCTTAGTGGCAGAATTCTAGAATATTGTCTTTGATCTGAAGGGCATTATTGTAGAAGGTTGTCTTTGATCTTAAAGGCAGAATTCTTGAATGTTGTCTTTGATCTTAAAGACAGAATTCTAGAATGTTGTCTTTGATCTTAAAGGCAGAATTCTAGAATGTTGTCTTTGATCTTAAGGGCAGAATTCTAGAATGTTGTCTTGAATGTTTAGGGTGGAATTCTAGAATGTTGTCTTGAATGTTTAGGGTGAAATTCTAGAATGTTGTCTTTGATCTTGAAGACAGAATTCTAGAATGTTATCTTTGATCTGAAAGACAGAATTCTAGAATGTTGTCTTTGATCTTAAAGACAGAATTTCTACAATTTTGTCTTTGATCTTAAAGACAGAATTTCTACAATGTTGTCTTTGATCTTTAGGGTACAATTCTAGAATGTTGTCTTTTATCTGAAGGGCAGAATTCTAGAATGTTGTCTTTGATCTGAAGGGCAGAATTCTAGAATGTTGTCTTTGATCTTAAGGGCAGAATTCTAGAATGTTGTCTTTGATTTTAAAGGCAGAATTCTAGAATGTTGTCTTTGATCTTAAGGGCAGAATTCTACATGTTGCTTTTGATCTTAAAGGCAGAATTCTAGAATGTTGTCTTTGATCTGAAGGGCAGAATTCTAGAATGTTGTCTTTGATGTTTAAGGCAGAATTCTGAGGCACCAATAACGGGATCGTTCACGTTTGGTTTAAACGCAACATAAGGTTATGAATCCCTCCAGGATCCAGAGAGATAATCAGTGTAACTCAGCGCTCTGCTTTTTGCTCTGTTAACACTCTGCTTTTCGCTCCGTTAGCGCTCTGTTAGCGCTCTGTTAGCGCTCTGTTAGCGCTCTGTTAGCGCTCTGTTAGTGCTCTGTTAGCGCTTTCTTAGCGCTCTGTTAGCAGTCTGTTGTAGTGTTTGGGTCACTAACACTCAGCAAGCCGCGGTTTAGTCTGGAGTGGCAGCGGGAAATAAACACGAGCATGAAACAACTCTTTGGCATATTTACAAAAGGTGGGTCCACACTTTCTGGACAAATAGCTGATCACACCTGCATCATCATTACTGAAGCATGAAGGACTCCATAAGGGATCCTTCATCTCCAGAATACTTACACAGCTTTCCTACTGTTCTTCATCACCGTGACGAGTTTCTCCACTCCATACAGAGGTGTGTTACATACTGTGAGATCAAGTTCCTCCACCAGTTCCCCGGATATCTGCAGCATGGTGGACAGCACCGAGCAGTCGATGGGTGAGAGTCTTGCTCCCGCGTCCAGATATCTTCTGACATCCGCCTGAAAGCTCTCCTCTCTCAGCTCATACTTGCAGAGGAACAGATTCATGCACCTTTCTTGTGCAATGTTTCCTGCATGAAAGTTTCGGAGGTACTTCTTCATCTCCAGGACAGTGTGTGAGCTGCTCTGAGTCTGTGGCAGCACACTCTGCAGCAAAGTCTGATTGGACTCCAGGAAGAACCCGAGGAAGAAGCACAAGAACAGATCCAGCTGACCCTTCTCACTTTTCAAGGCTTTGTCAATGACTCTTTTTTGCAACTCAAGCAGGCTGAGGTCGGTGGGATCGACCTCCAGGAAAGACTGTAAGGTGTGGATCTCCTTTGTCACGCAGCAGTGGAACATGTGAAGTGCAGCCAGAAACTCCTGGAAGCTTAAATGCACAAAGCTGAACATCTGTTTCTTGTACAGGCCGTGTTCCTGCTTCAGGATTTCTGAACAGAGTCCACAGAAAACTGCAGCTCTGTTAACGTCAATGCCACATTCTCTCAGGTCCTCTTCATAGAAGATGATGTTTCCCTTCTGCAGCTGCTCAAACGCTAACTTGGAAATACTGAAAATCATGGAGCCTTTCTGTGCTGCCTTCTTCTTCTTGTTCTTCGTACGGGAGCTCGTCGTCACGCCGTATTTCTCTGCCGATCTTTGGGTTTGAATGATCAGATAATAAATATACAGCTCTGTCATCGTTGTGATTCCTCGGCTTCTCTGGTCACTCCATCCTTTCGTGAAGACCTCGGCTAGGATCCAACAAAAGATTGGGATGTGGCCCATGAAGTGGAAGCTTATCATCCCTCTGACACAGGACAGAGCTTCCCCAGCCTGACCCGAGGTACCGAACCTCCTCAGGAAGTACTCCTCCTTGTGTCGCTCAGTGAAACCTTGGACCTCCGTCATCTGATCGATATATTTGGAAGGAATTTGTCCGACTGCTGCGGGGCGGGAGGTGATCCAGAGAAGAGCGTCTGGCAGCAGGTTCCCTTTGATGAGGTTTGTCAGCAGCACATTAACCGCTGCTTGTTGATCCACATTACTTATCCTCGCACCCCCTTCAAAGTCCAGAGGAAATCTACTTTCATCCAAACCGTCAAAGATGAACAGCAAGCTTGAGTTAAGAAGTGGCTGTGCGTCTTTAAACGGTCTCAGCTCGGGATAAAAGTGCAGGAGAAGCTGCAGCAGAGTGTATTCCGCCTCTTTCAGCAGGTTTAACTCTCGAAAAGGAAGCACAAAGAGAAAATCGATGTGCTGGTTGGATTTTCCCTCTGCCCAGTCCAGGGCGAAGTTTTGGACCGCTACTGTTTTCCCGATCCCAGCGATTCCCTTGGTCATCACTCTGCGAATGGGGCTCTGGTCTTCAGGCTGCTGTTGGGACTTCTTTCTTCCTGGTTTGAAGATACTCAGACAGTTGATTTCTTCATAGGGGGAAAATGGAGATCTGTCGTCTGGGAGTTTCAACTGATCTAGAATCTCGTGTGGTTTGCAGCCGTAATCCTCATGTTGTTCAGTGATGAAGACTCGGGTGTAGATCTGCTCCAGACGAGACCGACTGGCTGATGTGCCCTCTTTAATGAAGGTGTACTTTTCCCTCAGGTGGTCTCTTAGCTTCTGTTTCACGCCGTCATTTGGGATCCTCACAATTATACGATGTTTTTGTATGATTACTGGTCTTCCTGAGTATCCGTGTCGTTCTACTTTAGCTGTGTGAGTGGCGTTCTCCTGTTGTGCCCTGTTAGAACATGAGAGAGAACAGTCAAGGAAGCAGAACACACATGAAGAACTGGATCTTACTGTGACTGAGAACCAGTCCTTCATTAGCTGGCAGACTGTGACCGATCTGCTACTCTGAGGCTAACTGACGCCTTCTTTCTGGATCTCTGTTTACAAGACTTCAACTAGATTCCTGCTGAGATCATTTCCCATCATGCTCCTGTCCTAGATCTAACAGAAGAAGGACAAACAGCTGTCCCCATGCTTGCGTGGTGGTTCTTGTTCTACAGGTGACTCATGTCAAAGTCAGACTACCCTCCAGGTCTGGCTCCGCTCATCATGGCGGTTTGTTGTTGTAGTTAAGTGAAATACGATCTGGTGATAACACAGAGTGTTTTATTCTGAAAATTAACCGGATGTTTTCATTTTGTTTTGGTGCCTGACTTCCTGTCCCACTCCATCTGCTCTGTTGAGATTGATCCGTCGTGCTCCGACATCCGGCAACAATAGAATTCTTGTGTATCTGAGGGCTCCGACCTGCCGCAACACAACGGAGGGGATCCAGAGGAAGTTAACACATTGACTAGAATAGAAGCCTATCGGGACCGGTTCAAGGATCTGGTGTAATTTGGCCGAGTGAAGGGAGGTGCCGCCTGCTGATGCAATGACCTCACTCCTCCATACCGTTCTGTGTTCATGTCTGTGTGCTGGTTAGGGGTGGAAATTGATAAGATTTTATCAATGTCAATGCCATTGTAGATTCTGCTTATCAATCCAATTCCTTATCAATTCTCCTAACGATTCCTGAGTATTTTTAAGGGGGAAAAAGTAGTTCTACACAGTCTTCCGGACCAAAAGGAACCATTTTATTTTTTCCAAAATTATGTCTGCACAAGACTGAACATGAACATATTTGCACCTAGGAGTTCTGCGTTGCAGAGTGTGTGACATTATGCAACGTACCGCAGCATGACGTGACGTGACGTGACGTGACGTGACGTGACGTGACGTGACGTGACGTGACGTTACGTGACGTGACGTGACGTGACGTCGTGCTGAGAAATGAATCGATAACACTTGAGGTACAGTTCCGATGGAATTCATCAACTGGAACCGGTTCTAAGTCGGATCCGGTTTTCGATTCCCAACCCTAGTGCTGGGGGCCATCGGCCATCAGGGGCCACGCAATAGGCCATGTATCAGGATGACGTCTGAGAGCTGAACGTTATCTTTAGAGCACGAGTGTTTACTTTAAACTCAACATGAAGGTGTTCCCTCATTCAAACTGTCAGCGGTTCACCAAACCTGACTTTTGCCCTGGCATTAAGGAGCAACACTGCTTTGGCCTCCAGCTCAGATCTCTCTCTCTCTCCCTCTTTCTCTCTCCCTCTCTCTCTCTCTCCCTCCCTCTCTATCTCTGTCTCTCCACTTCCTGTTTGTAGCATTTGTTATCACTCTCTTACCAGATGAGTGATGGACTGGCAGCACCTTCAAACCTCAAAGGTGAGCTTCTCTCTCTCTCCTCACGGCCACTCAGCTCTGCGTCCTCCTTGTCCATCTGAAACTTGTTCCCACAGCCGGCCATCTTTCTTCCAGACGGCGAGCGGAGTCCTGGTTCAAAAAGACAGATAATAAAGAACATGAAGAAAATCATAACCGAAAACAGGATTCAGCCAGTGAGACGCAGGCTTCACTTCATCTTCAACAATCATCATCATCTTCATAATCTACACACACACACACACACACACACACACACACACACACACACACACACACACACACACACACACACACACACACACACACACACACACACACACACACACACACACACACACACACACACACACACACACACACAGTGGTCTGGAGAAGTCTTTGGCTGTGTGTTTGTCGTGTCTGGTGTTTGGTCAGTAGGGGGCGCAGGGACAGCAAGCCTTGCAGACGTAGTGCGTAACTCGAGCACTGTCCTTAAGCTGGTTTGACCTGATCTGCAGAAAACAGTCTACATGCACATGTAGCCGTGTTTCCTGTGCTGTTATGATTAAGCCTGCTGCTACTGATGCTTTTATTAACCCTTACTCTTATTCTAACCTTAGGAGGCATCAGGCAACAAGGAGAGGCAGAGAACCAATCACACATCTGCTTTTCAGAGAAACAAGAGATTGTACTTTGGAGCCACAGCCACCCCACTCACTGACCCGTCAGCTGACCCAGGCTCAGTGTGCAGCTCAAAGACACAAACAGCAGTTTCAATGAGAGCAGAAAACACTGACAGTGCTTCTTAGCTGTTGTTGAATATGAACATAGCACCACAGTGAGGTTTATCACACGGGTTAAGAAGAGCTACTTACAACGTACAGATTATTCAGCCTCACAGCTCCAAACGATCTGTCTGACTACACACACTTCCTGTTCCTTTGCTTTCCTCCTTATGGACCTTTGACCTGGCAGACTGACGTACTGCACAGGTGACCAGGTGAACAGGTATGGATGCTGCATCATCTGAGAGGACTTTAAACTCATGCAGATCCTGTAGTCAGTTTAACCTGTTTGCTGAAAGTGTAGAGCTACGTTAAGAATCCCTCTGCAGACTGTTAATGTTTAACAGGTAGATCACGGATGCTGCTGTTTGCTGTCAGTAGTTTGGACCATGTCGGATTGTTGGCCGTAAAACATTTTATATTTCCGAAAAGACAATTTAAAATCTTTATACTGAAAGATAAAAGACATTTGCTAGTTATTATTTTGTTTGATTAATTCTGACACATTTTTAAATCCATACCATCTCTGCACACTCAGTACTGGCTGGAGCTTTTATGCTTTTCAACATAAAAGCCTTTTTTCTGTGGAGACTTTCACACCATGCTTTTATTCTGAAATGTGTCCAGGGCAAGATATTTGTTGTATGAGGTCTCTTGCTAAACTCTTTACTCTTCTTCTCTTTGGCTGTTTTTGAAACGGCCTGCTACATACTACCTACTAATGTAGTAGGCAGTAGGTACTGCCTACTACAAACTGCGTTTGAATTTAGTCTGACTGTTCTCTTCTATCTGTGTTGCAGTATGCTGGGTCCATAGACTGTATAAATAATGGATGTAGTATCCGTGACGTCACCCGTCTGTTCCTGAAAGCTGTTTTGAAGCCTATCGATGGCGGCAGCCATATTGGAAATGCAGAAATCAACCAGGCATGGTGTGACGTAAAGAGGCGGGGTTTGAGCCTCCTAGCCAACAGCTATGTGCTCCCGACCGGGAGTCAAGTCAGTCATGTCCTTATTTGGGCAAAAATGGTAATCTTAATATCTTCTCAACCGTCGCGTTAGAAAAAAATTCACCCCTGGACAGTGTGTGCCGATAGAGAAATTAGCTACGTAGAGCCAAGCCGTTTTTTGAACCAGGTTGTAAACATGTTTATTAATGCTGCAAAGATTGTCTTTTTTGAATTGGTGTGTATATGGTTTCCTGGTGTTTCTGCAGCCAGCCTCAAGCGGATTCTTGATGTATTGCAGTTTATAACACTTCCGCATGGGCTTCATAGTTTGAGACAGGAGGTTGCCGCTTGGCTGAGCTAGACGTCACTGGATTTCCGGTTTTGGATAGCGGAAGTAAACAACCGCTAAGCTGATTGATAAACTGCTTCTTTATCATCACTTATGATTTAAAAAGTGAAGAAGTGGTTTATATGGAATTTAATAGTTTTCACAGCACCTAAAAACGGAGTGCCACCATCAAAGAAGAAGAAAAAAGAAAAAGCGGAACGAGCACTGTGCATTGTGGGAAACTATGCGAGGGAGGCTGTTTTCGAAACCGCCTAGTATACCACCAGTGTCCCTCGCGTACTGTTTCCCACAATGCACAGCGCTCGTTCTGCTTTTTCTTTTTTGACGGGGGTTTCTGTGTGCTGTGAAAATTATTAAACTCCATATAAAACACTTCTTAACTTTCTAAATCATCAGTGATGCTAAAGAAGCAGTTTCTCTATCAGCTTGGCTATTGTTTACTTCCGCTTTCTGAAACCGGAAATCCAGTGACGTCTGTGTCTGGCCCAGCCTTTATGTACAGTCTATGGGCCCAGCATCATGCAGACCAGATCCAACAGAACAGTCATACTACAGACTAAATTCAAATGCAGGTAGTATTTAGCTGGCCGTTTCGAAAACAGCCTGAGACTGGTCCGATGCAGACTGAGAAACATTCCTGAATCAGTAGACATCCGGGGAGTTTTGGCATACTGCAGATTTTGCACTTGTTCACATACTACATACTGAATTTTGGCCAAATCAGTACGTACTGCTAGTATAGTAGGAGGTTTGGAAAACTGCCTTAGTGTTCAAAAGCTTTGTAATAAATCACACGAGCTGCAGCTGGATTCAGTCCTCAGGAAGAACCCTTTGACTTTTAGCAAACCTTTCAGAATAAAAGTGCTCTTTACTAATCTCCTGATGTTTGATTCCACACTGCTGTTCAACGTGAGAGAAGCAGAAGGCGACAAACATGGAGGAGCAAACTGTGCAGTTGCTGAAAAGAATGAAAGAACAAACAGACCCGTGAGGAGGAGGAGGAGGAGTCCACCTGTCCGCCTTGATGAGGACAAACAGGATCTACATTTCAGGAGAGCTGGAGTCAAATCTAAAATTCAGACCAGAGACTGAAGCGACGTATGAAACCCTGCAGAGCGGGGTGCATCTCAAAGCTCTAAACTGCAGTCTCCTCGCTCCTCACTCGAACCGGAAGTACTTGCTTCAGGACAGAATAAACAGAGAGCAGATTCTCTTCATGTGCAGGTGTGTGTTAAACAGGTAAAGCACAGAGACAGAGCTCTGTTACTGTTTATATTTATCAGAGTTATTACAGTGAACATGTGTGCAGACACTAACAGCTGTTAAAGCCGTCATCACAAACCGACGTCGCTTCACGTGATGCTCCGGAGGAGTGGACATCTCATTTCTCTAGATATAAATCTCCTCTTTCCTCTCTCCTCTGGTTTCATTTCCTCTCATCTCTGGTGGGCGGGACTAAGACGCGAGGAAGAGACGCGAGGATGGACGTTTAGAGCGGTTTAGAGCTTTGAGAAGCACCCAGGGAGCTTCTTGTTCTTCTTCTTTGGTATTTGAGAGCAGTCAGCATCCAGTGAGTTGCAGTGACTGCCACCTGGTTTCACTTTGGCTGCATCTCATTCATTCATGATATTGCTGTCAATGATTGATTTAGCTTCTGTTTTACTGAAAGCAAGGTAAGAGGTTCGATGCCTTCATGAGCTGTGATCCACATCAACCTGGCGTGTCTCTTCCACATCGCAGGTTTTGTAGACTGGATTAAAAGACTGTGAGTCCCACAGTAGTTTATGATCTCTGGGTTTTGGACGATGGGCAGCTGTCCCTGGTGGTCTAGTGGTTAGGATTCGGCGCTCTCACCGCCGCGGCCCGGGTTCGATTCCCGGTCAGGGAACACATCTTTTCCTCCTCCGTGAGATCAAGTAAGGCCCGTGAATAACTCGTATTTTATACCTGTGGGTTGTTATTAATGAATTCTGATCACAGCTTCGATCTATCTCCATCATCATGTGAACTCTCCCCTCATAAACTCAGATAAATCCACTGTTTTAGAAAACATTACCACGTGCTGGGTCTAGATTTGGAATTATGGGATGTTTCGTTAAATGCATTACAAAACAGTTGAAGCTAAAGATAATTATGACAAGAAAATAACCCTCCTTCGAGCCGGATTTGAACCAGCGACCTAAGGATCCCTGCCATTAGCACCTACAGTCCTCCGCTCTACCAACTCCGCTATCGAAGGGGCATGCGCAGTGGGAAGCTCATGTAGGAATCAGCTGTTACCTAGCTCTCCTTCTGATCATCCGGCTGTGTAAGAAGTTTGATTCTGATGGGTCAAAACCCCTTGACGACGGTTATTAACTCTCACTATTATGAGCAACGCCAGAGCAAAACTGATCACACATCATGTCCAATCAATCCGCTGAAAAGAATTCCAGCACATTTAGTTGTTGACATTATAGAGCAGGGGTGTCAAACATACTACCCGCTGGCCAAAAACCGGTCCGCCAGAGGTTCCAGTCTGGCCCGTGAGATGACTTCTTGAAGTGAAAAATTGCAGAGAAGTACGGTGGCCCTGAAGTGCAAATCACAAAGAAAACACTACAGCAATTCAGAAAACACTACAGCAATTCCCCAAGGGTACCTACTTCTTCTGGTTTGGTTAATGTCGTAGTGTTTTCTGATTTGCACTTCAGGACCACCGTAGCGAAGACATTAAATGCAATTTTTCAATAAGAGTAACTGCTATTTCAAATTGATCCTCTGGGGGGGCGCATACAATCATACACAACACTGTCCAGCATGCACACTGTTCATACTGGAGCAGGGGGTCCAAAATATTTAAGTTTACTTTCTTCATTATTATAATCTCTCTGTTCTTTTGCTGTAAACATTACACTCTGTGTGTTGGGTGACTGGGTAACCTGCGTGCTTGGTGTGTCTGAAGCAGGTTTCAGGGCTTAAAGAGTTAAATATTCGGCCCCACTATGAGACTCATCATGGCCAAAAATACAACAGCTGTTTTTTGTTGAAAGATAGTTCATTAAATGTGAACATTTTCAGTGTATACTTCTACTTTTTTAGCACTAAAACAAAGGGAACAATTTGGAGTTGTCCTTCTCTATGGGTTATTATGTTCTGATTTTACTGGTCCGGCCCACTTCAGATCAACTCTGGCTGTATGTGGCCCCTGAACTGAAATTAGTTTGACACCCCTGCCATAGACCGTAAGGTGAAGTCAGCCTACGGACATTTTCATATTAGATCCTTTCATATTGGAATGTCCAAGGTGAGAGAAACTTTAGGTTGGCAATCTCTAACCGCAGAGCTCAGAGAATGAGAGCTGAATGAGGACAGTTTCATGTTAAATCCACCTCAACTGGCAGAGAAGAATCCATCACCATGGAACGATCACTGTGGAATCACTGGGACTATTTTTCAAAATGTTAATCATAAATAACTTGAAATCAATAAAATAATCTTTAATCAATGTTTTAACCAACGTGTTTGTATCTTCAGTTAGTAGACGAGTAATAATAAGTGGGTTGATGTATGGTGAGCAGGTACTTATGGGTAATGGAACCCTGACAGGGTAAATAAAACCTCCTGCTCTGATCATGTCATGATGTTAAAATGAAAACCACACACAGTCGTTTTTAAGACTCATTCTTTATTTTCTTGTATTAATCACTCATACTCCAGCAGTTATTGATGCAGTATTTACACTTTGCTTTGAAGCTTTCTCTTCAGTACCAGCACCTATGTTCACCTGTCTCCCTCCCTCACACTGACAGGGCTCGCCCCCAAAGATGGCCTTGCGGGGCCGTCCCCACAGACAGCGGTTTGAAGTATTGCCTTCAGGAGGGATGAGAGCTGCTGATGGGAAACATTGAAAGAGGCTGTTTGCTACATCACAGCCTCCAGCTGAAAAACATGGATCACACCTTTAGATCAAAAGGTCCATGTTTTACGGATTTCACCTCAGAGTAACAAACTCAGAGCCGGTGAACCAAAGTCAGAAAATAAAGAGGAATAAGACTAGATTTACCTTTTCATACATTTTCTCATTTAATGCCTCAAAACTTATTTCATGACCACGAGACAAATCAAAAATCGACACAAGTGACTTACTGATCGTACAAAATCTGTTCCCCTCATCGCTGTGCAGACTGACAACACCAGAGAGAAGTGACTCTGTAACATTAACAAGGTTTAAAAGACTCATTTTCACTCTGCGGTCTGACCTTTGACCCTGCTGCTGAACGTGAGCAACTTGTAACCCAGGGGAGGAATATGTTCTTCATTCTGGACCACAAAGAAAACGTATAAAGTAAGGGACGAGGGAGGACGAGGGAGAGAGTGGAGGTAAAGTGTGAGGATGAAATAAAAATGAATAAACTCAGATTGAAATGTTGAGAATAAAAGTTTCAGTGTAGATATCAAATGTTTTAAAGTTCAGAAGTCTAAATCAAAGAGAAGTATAGAGATAAGTCAGGTGTTGTGTTCAGCTAGGTGAAGTCAAACAGGTGTTTCTTACTGCTCTCAGAATCTGAGTTCAGTTTAAAGAAGGTCAGATTTTTTATTTTCCTCCCACAAGTTGTCTCCACAACTCTCCTCCCTCTCTTTTACGGTTTAGAGAGAGCAAACTAAACGTCCTCCTGTCATGTTTCCTCTCATCACTCCTTTCAGGGAGTCGATCTCAGGGAGTCGATCACAGAGCGACGATCATAGAGAGTCGATCACAGAGCATTGAACACAGAGTGTCGATCTCAGGGAGTCGATCATAGAAAGTCGATCACAGAGTTGATCACAGAGTGTTGATCACAGAGCGTAGATCTCAGGGAGTCGATCACAGAGTTGATCACAGGGCGTTGAACACAGAGAGTCGATCACAGAGAATCGATCATCGGGCATCGGGTCAGACCGCAGCTAGAACATGAATCTTAACGTTACAGATAAAATCACGAGTTTTTACTCGCAGTTCAAATTCGTCAGATTTCACACTCAGATAAAAGTCTACCATCAGATTCCTTCTCAGAGAGAAGACGTGATCACAGCTTCACGTCTGCACACCGTGAAGACGAGACTGAAAACACATGAAATCAAAGAACGCGTAGAAAAAGACGAGATTACTCTAAAATAAAGAAACGCTAAAACAAAGAAGAGACCGACTATTTATATAAAAGGTAAAAAGTTAGAGCACAAGAGGACGTCCTGTGAAGGGACGCCGCAGAGCACGCACACACACTCTCACACTCACACAAACACACACTCTCTCTCTCTCTCTCTCTCTCTCTCTCACAGGTGTGGACGCAGGGTCATTACAGACTCAGAGACCGGGCAGTGTGTCATCATCATCATCATCATCATCATCATCATGTATGACCAAACTGATACTTTCTGTTCTTATTGATGAACCAATCACTGATCGATTAACAGACCCGAGTCCGGTCTGAAGAACAGGACTCTGACAGACTTGAGTCCAGTCTGTAGAACAAGACTCTGACAGACCTGGTTCCTTGATGGTTACTAAGTGTGTCTTTAGTCTGAGAATCTGACATCATGTTTTCATCCTGCTGATCTTCCTCACTGTAACATGCTGTTTGAGGGTCCTGGTCCTGGTCCTGGTCCTCCTCTGGACACGCTGCCTGGTGGATCTGCAGGGCTCTGAGTTCAGCTCTACTATCATCGTCAGTGTGTGTGTGTGTGTGTGTGTGTGTGTGTGTGAGTGTACGTGTGTGTGTGTGTGTGTACAACGTCTCTATCGCAGTAAACTCTGGTACCTGTGTGTCTAAGGTTAGCTCGTACCACAGCGGCTCAATAGTCAGACTCTGCACAGGCCGAGGCCTCGCTGAGTCTGGTCTTTAGTCCTTTCCCTCTGAGTCCTCATCAGACGGCTCAAAGGGCGCCAGGAGGAGAGGAGGAGAGGAACGACATGAGGGTCAGAGGAACCCAGACTCAAACTCCAGCAACTCCAGGCAATGTGTAGTTGATCAGAGTCACCACAAGAGGGAGCAGCAGCACCCCAGTCCAGCTATAAGCTCACAGTCAGGCTCCTCCTCCTCCTCCTCCTCCTCCTCCTCCTCCTCTTCCTCCTCCTCCTCCTCCTCCTCCTTCTTCTACTCCTCCTTCTACTTCTACTCCTCCTCCTCTTCCTCCTCCTCCTCCTCCTCCTCCTCCACCTCTTCCTCCTCCTCTTCTCTCAACAAGTTAGTTTAACTCTACTCCTGTCCTACGCTACATTCAGACTCCATCTCTCCATCCTTCCTCTCCTCCTCTCTTCCTCCACTCCCCCTCTCCTCCCCCTCCCCTCCTCTCTCTTCCCCTCTTCATCCTCTCTTCTTCCTCACAGATCTGCTCTAACCTTTCCCGTCTTGTTACTCTTCCTCTCAGTAAAGTTAACTTGTTTTGTCCTAAATGTTAGTACCTGTTCATTCTCACGTCTTCAGTTAGTACCTAGCTGTAGAGTGTGACCCTCCTCCTCCTCCTCCTCCTCCTCCTCCTCCTCCTGCCTGCAGTGACCTGATCCACATCTTAAGCGTGGGGGCCCCTGCAGGACTAAATCATCTAACCCAAAAGTCCCCGTGCTGCAGTGAAGTGTAAGTGCTGGCAGAGAGAGAGGGAGTGTCTCAGTCCAGGACCTCCTCTTCCTCCTCCCTGATTCCTCCTGCTCCTCCTCTTCTCCGTGTCCTCCGTCTCTGCTCGTTCTCTCACTTCTCCATCAGTGCGTCGTCCTCTGTGATGCCCTGAGCGCGGAGCTCCTCCAGCACGTTGTCCAGGTGTCCGGGGTCGGGGAAGCCGTGGCCTGTCAGGTTGGAGCCGAACTCCGTTTTATGGTGGACCTTCAGACGGGACAGAGAACGTAAGAGAGAACCCGTACTACGAGAGTCTGATCTTCACACACAGACTACATAACACTCAGGAAACTGAAGTGATGATGTCATGACTCTGACACTTTGTTTACGTTTGTCTTAAAGCTTCAGTGAGTAACGTTCAGTGTGTTTGGAGTTTGGCGCCCCCTGTGGACGAAGTGAGGAGTCTCATCTCTCAGCTGATTTTTCTTGTGCATGTGTCGGAGGTAGGGGTGTAACGATTCTTTTTAACAATGACTCGATTCGTATCAGGATTCGTGGTTGCAGATACGCTTAAAAGACGATATTGGTTCATTTAGAACAAGCGATTCGAAACGATTCAGTGACTAGAAATTGATTCAGTGACTTTTTAGCCAAAAATTCAACCAGTGTGACTGTGAAATAAATCCCTTGATACTGGACAGTCATAGAGTCCTCTTGTTGTCGTGATGTTTTTGACCTGACCCGAGTTTTGTCCTAGTCTCTGACTAAACATGCTGGAGAGGCCTGAGGCTTCTACAGAGCTGATGTTACCAAGATGAACGCAGCAAGAGGTGCCTGGACGATCGGCGTTGTGTGAAATCCCATGGCGCCTTAGTAGGTGGTTGGATAGATTTGTAGTGTTGCCGTGGTAACTTTACTTGACCTTTACATATCCTACAAACGAAAAGGCAAAAGCCAAAGTGTTTCCACACGCTGGACCATAATGGTGGCTTGATAATTTCTCGCTCGCCAGCTTCTCCTCTGCTGTCTGCCATGCTGTGTTTTGTTGTCTGCTGGTGCGTGGTGATGATGTCACAGACAGGCAGCCTGAATTGAGTAACATTTAACAGTCCCTCCAGGATTTCGCGGGATTTTTTTGTGATTGTTGCGGCCCAAAAAGCCTGATTTTGCGGCAGCTTTTTGAAAAAATTGCGGTGAAAGTTGCAATTTTTTTTTTTTGCTTTTTTCCCCCAATAACATCTCAGGGGCAAGTAAATACGCTAAATTAAAGTTGTTTTTAGAAAACATTCTTGATGTGACCACTGTGACTGTATTTTGATTCTCTTGATTCACAGAAAAATGCCATGAAAGGGCTGTATTTCACATTTACGACGGTCCCTGAATGCACCTCGTAGTGACGGGCACTTGACAGGCAGTTCACTGCACTCTGAAATTAATCTGCATCTTTGACTACATGTGTCTGATGTTTCACCAAACTAGAATAAATCAAGCTGTAGACGCAGAGCTTTTTACGGTAATGGCGGCAACAATGTCAAACCTCAAATAGTAGTACCTTAAATAGTAAACAGACGCCCCGTGGATGTGTCTGTGTCACTAACACACACCGGGGGTAAAATCATCAATGAAGATGAGACAGATGCATGGAGGAGGGAGAGCTGGTTCATAAAGCACACTTGCTGCAGGTAGGTGACCAAGCTAACACTGAGCCCCTCAATCTATAAATAATAACGTTGTCATCATCACTTGTCCTGCCTGCTGTCCTCTCTTCACCCGTTCTCTGTGCGTGTTTTGCTGTTCAAAAGTGCCGATCAAGTGAGGACTTACGTTTAAGGAAGTGAAATTGATGACAAAACCGATGACTAACAGGGGCTGAGGTTAAGGTAATTGGTCAAATTTGCGGGAAAGTTGCGGTGATTGTATAAAATTGCAAGGCCGTGAAAAAATCGCGCTGATTGGTTGAATTTGCGTTGATAGTTGCGATCGCGAAATCGCAACTTCCTGGAGGGACTGATTTAATGTCTTTATCATTAAAAGTGCAAAAAAAAAAACTCATCCATATAAAGTCTGCCGTGCTTAAATCTAATGTGTTATTTCCTAGTATGGATACAATCGATTTATTACCTTTAAAAACGATGTTAGATCGATATATGTCGTCTGGAAGGCCAACTTGCCGAGCACAGATCGATGTAGTCATATCATAGGAATATAAATCCATACATCGATGTAATAGATGAATCGTTACACCCCTAGTCTAAATACATACCCTGCATGTGTGTGTGTGTTTTTGTGTGAGCGAGCAAGCGAGCGTGCGTGCGTGCGTGCGTGCGTGTGTGTGGTAAGCATACCTCGTTCCAGATGACGGTGTCAGACTCTCCTGTCGTGCTCGATGTACCAACTGAGAAGATCAGCCTGCGGTCCCAGGCGACCAGGAGCAGTCTCAGTACCTGCAGGAAGAGAAGTATTTGTGAAACTCTGCATGGAGGTGAGGTCCAGCGCCCCCCTGTGCACGGGTTAGGTATGAAGCACCCAGACACACACAGGTGTGCGGTGTTACCTTGCGTCCTTTCTCGCTGTCGGGGAGGTAGCAGTGTCGGGGGAAGCCTCTGGCAGTGAAGGGCTTCCCGGGGTTGGGGTGCTCTGGTCCCTGAGGAGAGAGGAGGAGGTTTCAGATTCTCTCTGATGGAGATCAAAACTACTTCTGGATGAAATCAGGAGTCTGGATTAAAGCTCCAGGTGAGTCCTCATCACGTCTGCTCCACAGTGAGATCGTGTCCCTGACTTGCCTGGTGTGTGTACTCTGTGTGTTGGTGCATGTGTGTGTTCTTCATCATTATGGACTCCTTCACAACCTTTGACCTCCTACACTCGTTTGTGTTTCATAGTGCTTCATAGACTCTGCTCCTGGTCCTTGTCCTGTCTCCCGTGGACCTGATGTAAACCCTGACCCTGACAGGTCTACAGTGGAGAACCTGTGACTGTGCGCGTGCAGTACCTGAATGCCTGGTGGGATGTTGTAGATGATGCGTGCGGTTTTGCAGTCGGGGTGCCCAGGCAGAGAGTGAGGGATGACGTGGTACTCCATCTTTCCTGCCGGCTGGTTGCCCGTCTTCACGCCGTAGATGGTCTTACAGGTGGGACACTGCAGACTGAGGAGACGAGGGGTTAATCCAGCACTCTGTGGAGAGTGGCGTGTGACAGCATCTCTGTGCTCCACGTACCTGCCGTCCTTGTTGCCGTTGTTATACATGGCCACCAGACACTGGAAGTGGTACTGGTGTCCGCACTGTGCCAGCCGCCCCACAGACTCCGCCCTGGACACAGGCCCCACCCCCGGACCCTTGTACCCGGACGGACCCCCCAACGGCTCCATGCAGATGGTGCAGTCCTGAGGATGAGGAAGATACACCCTGTTTGTAAATGCTTTACGTGTTACAGAGCAGACGGTGAAGTCTCATCATCACAGGATATAAAACATCTTCTCATCACTTCTGAAACAAAGATCTCCGCTGATCAAAGCCTTCAAGTGAAGCTGCAGGTAGAAGCCAGCAAGGACAGGAAGCTGAGTCTGAAGCTCTGAATCACAGATTATCATCTAAAGCAGGGGTAATCAACTAAAATTGCAAGAGGTCTAGTTAGGGAAAATTTGAGGATCTCACACTTAACTCGCTGCATTCTGGTGAATATGTATGTGACCATTTGTGCTGGAAATTAAATTATGAAAAAGGAAAACACAAAATGACTGATATATAAATAACAAAAAATGAATTCAAATCCCTGAAAGAAGCTTACATTCCAGTAAAATATGATGTTTTATTTCATGAGGTCTCTTTAAAACTAAGTAGTTCAATTTAAATCAGAGGTAAAAATAAATAAATACAATAATAATAATAATAATAACTGATGTAACACTTAAATCAATAAACACTCTCTGAGGTGTTAAACTAAACTCCCAAACCGATGACAGTCAGGGGTCCCAATCATTCAGGACTCTCCTCAGATCTGAGTGTGTTTGTTCAAACCTTCATGTTTTGTCTCATAATGGCGTTTCACATTGGCTCTTTTAATAAGTGCCACAGTTTGAATTAAATGCTCTATTTTCTCTGCTCACTTTTCTTTTATGGAGAGGGACATTTGTTCCTTACTTTCTAAACAGTCGTCTGTATCGCTCCATTTCTTCGTCTCACTCCTCTGTATATCTCCCTTTGTTTCTCTAACTTTATCACTATCTTTCTTCTTTCCACCATCTATTCCCGTGTAACTTGCCTGTAACTCTTTCATCTGTCTGATCTGTATAGTCGTCATGTTCAACGCCTGGAATGCACAGACTTGATTGGCTTAGTGGTATCACATGGGATGGCTTAACTTGCATGCAATTGGTATGTATGTTTCCTCATCTGCTTAAGCACTACCGT
>NC_048278.1:4738820-4743820 GCF_009762535.1 Notolabrus celidotus
CCGTGAGAACCTTTGATCTTCCGGCTCATTTGTATGCATCTTCATTCATAACGTGCTTTGCATTGACCGTATATGGTTGAATGTGGGCGTGAAAAGGGCGAATTACGAGGCTGATCTACATGCGCATATCTCCAGGTGGTTTGTGATTTATAAACGGAACATTGCGTAAAGTTTGCGTGCGAACGGTTTTATAAATCAGAATTATTTTTGGCGCACGCCATTTCCAGGTTTTTCAAGTACGTACTCTTTTAGTAGGGATTCTACGCACTCTTTTATAAATGAGACCCCTGGACCTGCTATATGGAGTTTAATAATTCCTAAAAACTGAGTGCCCCATCATGCATGGACTAAAGGAGAAGAAGAACCTAAGGGAGGTGCATTGTGGGAAACAGTACACGAGGGAGACTGGTCCGCTGCAGACTGAGATTAGACTGAATCAGAACGGTCTGATGGAACAGGAGGTTTAAAAACCTAGCCTCAGACTAATCCAGCTCACAGAGTCTCTGAAGGTCTCCTCCTGATGGACACACAGGACCTGTTTACTCTAAGTGTGTGTGTGTGTGTGTGTGTGTGTGTGTGTGTGTGTGTGTGTGTGTGTGTGAGAGTGTGTGTGTGCATGCTCAGGCTTGCGTGTTGGAGAGGTTTAACCTGTTTGGCCACGTGATGATGTCACAGGTTGGATGATGTCTGTGCAGACTTCAGACATGTTGGGGTCTGCACAGACCTGGATCAGCGTGAGGCACTCTGAACCATGACGGTTAGAGGCAGAGTGTGTGTGTGTGTGTGTGTGTGTGTGTGTGTGTGTGTGTGTGTGTGTGTGTGTGTGTGTGTGTGTGTGCCTCACCCTGATGCTATGAGCGCTCTGGACTGAGCCATGGCGATCCTCTGGAGTGCCGGCCGGCTCAGCCCGGCAAGGCTGGACCTCTGCGGCAGGGGGGCGTGGCATACGGACGCTGCAGACGAAACGCTGCGCTGCGGCTTCATCACTACAGGCGAGGGGGAGGGCACTGGAGAAGGGGGCGTGGTCACATTGTTGGCGGGCGAAACTAAGGTGGCGGTTGGCACCACGTCGCCAGCTGATGATAATGAGGACAGTTTTGGGGGGATGGATGGAGGGTTCTGATTGGATGTGGGGGGCTGAGGAGGAGGGAGGGACGGCGGTGGCGGCCTGTTTGAAGTCATGGAGATGCCCAGAGTGGACGTGCCGGCGGTGAGAGCGGCGAGCGACTGAGCGAACAGCTGGGCATTCCTTCTCGGGGAGGAGACGTTCCTGGAGATGGCGAGGCCGTGCGGCAGCGTCTGGTAGTAGTTGGAGTTGGCGTTGGAGTTCAGCTGCTGACCTCGGCCCAGAGTGGCTGACTTGGACGGACTCAGAGGTTTTGAGGAGAAGGACGCAGAGGTCTTGGGACGCTGCATGGTCAGAGACCGTCTCCCTAAAGTCTGGATCCCTACGCCCCCTCCACCCAGACCCCCGGTGTTAGCCTTCACACTCAGGACCAGCAGGCACTGCTGGCAGGAGCACGGCTGGCCCAGTCCGGTCACCGGTAAGCCCCCGTTAGGGTAGAGGGCACCCCCCATCCCCATGCTGCTCCCTGAGACCCCAACACCCAGTAGGGCTCCTGTCAGACCTCCACCTGCTCCCACACCTCCACCTTTAGGCAGCGGGAGAGGACCGGACACCAGAGGGTAAGCCAGGTCAGCACGCCGCTGCAGCCTGCGGCATCTCTGACTCTGTCTGTTCACCTGCAGGAGGACACACAAGAGTTCACAACAAACTCTAAAAACCTGCAGGGCCTGAAGGTGAAACTGATCTACATGGAGTCTTCTCTGTTGCTCACCTGCGTCATGTTCTGAAAGTCGATCAGGTAGCAGAAGCCCAGAGGAGTCAGGTCCAGGCCGGGCTGCTGCCGGCTGTGGGCGCTCTCGATGGCGATGCCGACCTCCATGTCGTAGGGCGTCCACGAACCCGCATCGTTCTCCCACTCCCACTGCCAGCCCTGACCCGGGGCCGAGGCCGGGTCATAGAAAGTCCTGCGCACCGGGCGGATGGTTCCTGAAACAGAGAGGAGGAGTAATCATGGTTACCTTACCGACAGAGGACTGGAGCTCAAACTGTCACACTCTCGGAGGTGACGCCTCAGAGGTCACGCCTCAGAGGTGACGCCTCAGAGGTCAGTCTCTAAACGGACAAACGAATGATGGGAGGTCCACCAAAGAGAAGCATGTTTCCAGAAACCCCGCCATCACCTGGAAGAGGTCACAAACTCTGATCATAAAAAAGGTTCCTGTCGGTGTTCAGAGCAGAGCTGTGATTGGTCAGAGTCAGGCTGATCAGGTGATCAATGCTCTTATTGACGATCATCATAAAGTGTTGCTGTCACACACACACACACACAGCTGCTCATTTAAAGCATACATGTTAGTCCAGGACGGGTTTAGTCCACAGAGACGGATCCTCCAGAGACCATCACAAACAAACAAACAAACAAACAAACAAACAAAAAAAACCAAACAGACAAACCAACCAACAAACCAACAAATCAACAAACATAAAACCAACAAACCAACAATCAAACCAACCAACAAACCAACAAACAAATAATCAAACAAATCAACAAACAAACAATCAAACCAACAAACCAACCAATGAACAAATCACCGAACAAACAAACAAAGTAGCGTAGTAACAGTTCAGAGGATGTTGGAGATGCTGACTCATCCTTAGCTTCCATCTAAGAACAGGTGGAGGACGTAGCATAGCCACCTAGCATCAGACTACAGAATGTCCACCTGTCAATCAAAGTAGCCCCGTCCCTAATCACTTACAGCTAACGCTGAGCGAGACTCCTGAGCTTCCTGTCTAGTGTGGACTCTCGAGGTACTGCAGGGGGGCTCACTTTCACAGAGGCTGAACAGAGACGCTCTGAGGGGAGAGCACCTCCGTGTTTCTGTGGTGGTTTCTGTCCTGAGTGCTTCATGTCAGATAATGTCTGTCCTCTCAGACCTGAACCCTTCACTCAGCTGTAATCTGTCCCTCTAATCTGGGCTTTTATTCTAATCTGTTGACTCTCTGAATGAAGAACATTCAGTGAAAGTGTTCTTTGCAGACTAAAGTCAGACGCCATGACGTGGCTGTAAACCTTCCTCATCCTGCTGTTTGCTCACATCAGGCTGAGGAGGATCAACAGGAGGCCCGCGGTCCCTCCTTCACGTCAGTCACAGCTGGAGTCAAACTCAACACGTGTGTGTGTGCGTGGCCACGCCGTGTTCACACACACACACACACACACACACACACGTAGAGTGTGTAAATATTGGAGTGTGTTTCAGAGTGTGTGAAATGTTGGAAAGGCAGGTGGGGAGAGGGAAAGGGAGATGGAGGGAGGGATGGAGAGAGAGGGAGAGAGAGAGAGAGAGAGAGAGAGAGAGAGAGAGAGAGAGAGAGAGCCATCTGGTCTGTATTGTTCTCTCTAAAATGACTCCTCCCTGAACACACTCACATGCGCACACACACACACACACACACACACACACACACACACACACACACACACACACACACACACACACACACACACACACACACACACACACACACACACACACACAGCTGCAGACTGACCAGCAGGCAAGCACATGTTGGGGTCAAGCTTTACGCATGGCAGGACGGTGTGTGTCTCACCGACAGACTGTGGGAATGTTCAGCTCCTCCCCCTCCTCCTCCTCCTCTCCTTCCTCCCACTCATCATCCTCTTCCTCTCTTCCTCCCCTTCCTCCCACTCCTCCTCCTTCTCCTCCTTCTCCCACTCCTATTCCTTCTCTCTTCCTCTCTTCCTCCCCTTCATCCCACTTCCTCCTCCTCCTCCCCCTTCTCTTCCTTCAGGTGTGCTTGTCCCTGATTGGTTCAGGTATGAAATCAGTCTCTCAGGTTGTGATTGGTCTTCTCAGACTCAGCTCGCTGTGACGGAGCGGAAACATCCGGAAGAGCTCTCTACATCACCCAAACTGTGATTTGAACCAACATCAACAGGAGGGGGGGTCTCCAGGCTGTGATCCCTGGAGGAACAAAGCGAGCTGAGGATGGAAGGTCGTTCTCACGTCAGAGGTAAAACCATTTGTGAGCAGACTCAGAGCAGACATTGTGATCCAAAACCATCTTCAATAACCACAATCTGTTCTAGATCAAATATTTACACTGAGACACTAATCTGCTTGATGCTGTGTCACTAAAGACAATCAACGTTTAGATTTCCTGACTTCCTGGAAAGCAGCATCAGAAATGATGGATCCCACCTCCATTCAACAAACAAACAGTAGTTTTCTTCTCTTCTTGAGGACAGACCTGACAAAGCTTTTTACTTTCAGCTTCAACTAACCTGTAATTACAGTTTCTGATTCAGAAACATGTTGAATCTGGATCTAAGGGTCTGGGTTTTAGTCTGAGAAGAGTTCTGGTCTCTGTCTGTAGTCTGAGTAGTATCCACCAATCAGGTGTCAGCAGGAAAAACAGTCTGACAACAGGTGTTGTAGAATCCTGACATCAAAGGCAGAATTTCCAGAATTCTGTCATTGATCTCAGGATTCTAGAACATTCTAGAACATTCTGTGAAGAAGGTCAGAGCTAAAAAAAAACATCAGTGTCTCTAATCCTCTTTCATAGACCTTCATTCAACAAACAAACATTGTAGGCGTAGTTTTCTTCTCCTCTTGAGGACAGACCTGACAAAGCTTGACTTTTGACTTTTGACTAATCTTCATCATGATGTTGTTATTTTAGCAAACTGAAGTTTGCCGTTAATTACAAGAACATCACAAGAACATCAGTCTCTGTTTCAGGTTCATACCGCTGAAGGAAGCCAGAGAGAAGCCTCTGTAGAACTGTTTACAGTGAAACTGAGACTCACCACTAACACATGAACAGACGCTCCTCTGGGGGATGTGATGAACCAAAAACGGCCTTTACTTTGAGTACTTATTAGGAGGGCTGAATTTCTTCTCAC
>NC_048278.1:4748820-4806320 GCF_009762535.1 Notolabrus celidotus
CAGGTCACATGTCAGTAGCATCTACTCCAGCGGTAAAAGTCCCAAGTTCACAGACTCAGAGGTTTGATCCCTACGAGCAGGCAGACAGGGTGCAGAGCGGGAAGGAGGTAACACGAGTGTGCCCTTTAAAACTGTCCTGAAGGAAACAAAGACACAACCTCAACAGACGATCCTCAGAGAGAGGATAACTCAGGACTTCAGCTCTCTGCAGGTCCGCACTCTCTTGTCACAAACCAGGAGGAAACACTCCCGTTTGCATCTCTGCCTCTAAAGGACACTTTCACTGTTTGTATCCTTCAGACCTGCAGAAGGACGCAGACACGCAGAGGGACAGATCTGAACACAGACATGCAAACGGAGGCAGAGGGACAGATCTGAACACAGACCAGCAGACGGATGAAGAGGGACAGATCTGAGCAGAGACCTGCAGACGGATGCAGACACACAGAGGGACAGATCTGAACACAGACCAGCAGACGGATGCAGAGGGACAGATCTGAGCACAGACCTGCAGACGGATGCAGACACACAGAGGGACAGATCTGAACACAGACCAGCAGACGGACGCAGAGGGACAGATCTGAGCAGAGACCTGCAGACGGATGCAGACACACAGAGGGACAGATCTGAACACAGACCAGCAGACGGACGCAGAGGGACAGATCTGAACACAGACCTGCAGACGGACCTGCAGACACGCAGAGGGACAGATCTGAACATAGACCTGCAGACGGACGCAGAGGGACAGATGTGAACACAGACCTGCAGACGGACGCAGAGGGACAGATCTGAGCCCAGACCTGCAGACAGATGCAGAAACCCAGAGGGACAGATCTGAACACAGACCTGCAGACGGGTCTCTCTGAGCCAAAGTCACTCAGGTTCATGTTAGGTCATCAGCACACCAGCTGACTTCAGACTCACGGCTCTGTGGTCAGACTGAAGAGGTGAGCTTTCAGAGCTGGTTCCACAGCAGTGTTTGTAACCATGAGAGCAGATCTCACGCGGGTACCTGAAGGCATAACTGTGGGTCCCATGCTGCAGCTTCAGCCCTCCTTTGTTAAAGGACCCTCATTGAAGAGTACAAACATCCCTCCCTCCCTCCCTCTCCCCTCTGTCTTACCTGTGTCCTGGCGGAACTGGTGCATGGACTGGAGATCTATGATGTAGGGCGAGAGCCGGCTGTCCACCTGGCCGAGGACCACGCTCCCTCCTCGGGGGTCGCTGCTCCGGATGGCCGCCTCGATCTGGTGGGAGACGGCGGGGCTGTAAGGCCTCCAGCGGCCATGCTCGTTCATCCATTCCCACACCACCACGGCCGAGGCCAGGATCATGGTGCTACTGCTGGCCCTGAGAGAGACCAGGAGGGGGGGACACAGGTTTTACTCTGATCCGGCTCAATGTGTGGAGGGTTAGTCTGCACACACAAACACACTCACACAAACACACACACACAAACACACTCACACATGCACACTCACACACGGGGTTAGTCTGCACACACACGCACACACACACACACACACACACACACACACACACACGCACGCACACACACGGGGTTAGTCTGCAAACACGCACTCAGGGTTCGTCTGCAAGAACACACACACAAACACAAACACAAACACAAACACACACACACACACACACACACACAATCTGTGTGTTTCTGTTCCTGGATCTCTGCGTATGACAGTTTACAGTAAACACTCTGGATCTGGGTCTTACATGGAGCCGAGGCGCAGCTAGCGCCGGCAGAGACCGACACATCCTCCTGCAGACATCCGAGCTGCTCGCGTGTCCGGGCGGGGAAGCAGAGCTCGGTCCCCGCTGCTCGGAGCTCAGACCCGGGATGTGATGCTGAGAGCCCGCAGAGAGGACAGGCCTCAGTGTGGAGCTTTGTGTGGTTCGGGTTTTGCTCCTCACACGGAGAGCCCCTCCAATCACGGCCTTTGTGAGGGTCCGGCTCCGCGTTAGATCCCCCTCGCTGTGGAGGAAACTCGGTTATAGATCCACGGTTCTGGGTCCCGGACTGTGGGGCAGATGAGTCCCGGGTGGAGGTCGCAGCAGCTCGACTGTGGTTCCTCCCGGACTTTGGGGCGTTGCATACCGAAATGTTGAGAAAGTGTAGTGGCTTCCTACTGCGCAGCCTCAGTAACGACTCTCAGACCAGGTGTTACGCTGACTTCTGCTACTCGACGAAAAGCGCGTACGGCTCGCGGGAGCGCGCAATCTGCATCTACTAGGAACGGTGGTGGTTTCTGTCAGCAGATCCAGTTCACACCCACAGAAACCCTCCGAGGGTCCACCAGGGAGAAGACAGGATCATCATCATAGGTCATCATCTGTGTTTAAAGTTCAGCATCATGGATTCTCTCAGAGGCAGGGAGGAGCTCTGCTCTACGGAGGCCCAGAGGAGACACTCACTCCTCCTTCTGTGCCTCACCACATGAAGAAGGGACTCCGATCTGGACTAAAGTTCTCTCGGAAATTAAAGCTTGTTCTCTGTAACCAGAGTTCATAAAGAAAACAAACTCTGTTATTTAGAGAGAAATAAACAATGACCTGGAGTAAACAACTGAATTACCTCCTTATATACGTTATTGAATATGTGTTATGGAATACATGTGTAATTAAATACATGTGTTATTAAATATATGTGTTATTAAATAAATATGTTATTAAATATATGTGATATTAAATACACGTGTTATAAAATATATGTTATTAAATATATTAAAAACATGTTATTAAATACATGTGTTATTAAATATATGTTGTTAAATACATGTGTTATTAAATATATAAGTAATTAAATATGTGTTATCAAATACATGTGTTATAAAATATATGTTATTAAATATATTAAAAACATGTGTTATTAAATACATTAAAACGTGTTATTAAATACACCTGTTATTAAATTAATGTGTTACTAAATATATGTTATTAAATACATATGTTATTAAATATATTCAATATATGTGTTATTAACTATATGTTATTAAATACATGTGTTATAAAAAAAACATGTGTTATTAAATATATTCAATACGTGTGTTATTAAAAACGTGTTATTAAATATTTGTTTTCTTAAATATATGTGTTATTAAATACATGTGTGATTGCATGTGTTATTCATGAGTTCTTGATCTCTCATTATATGTGTAATTGTTGTGTTATGAACAGCAGACCGTGCATTAGATCAGTGTCACACTGACACAGACTGACCCTGAGCCGCTCTCAGTGTTCGTCTCTTTGAGAACCTCAGCAGGTGGATCATTGCCTTCTCTTCCTGGTCTTCATCACTCCTCCTCCATGAAGAAGCCTCGTGAAGTTTTTAACAGTAGCAGGCAGCCATCAGTGTCAGGTAGTTCCTGAGGTGTGCGCGCTCCCGTGACTGTTCCTCTCGAAGGGCGTGCACAAAGCTGCAGAACACCGGGTCACTTCAGAACAGGTTCAACTGGTCTCGATCCCATGAACGCATCAGTGGAAGTTTACTCTGACAAGTCCCTGAACACCGCGCAGAGCTCTACAGGGAGCTCCATGTAGTCTTCATGTCTCCATGTAGTCCTCATGAAGTCTCCATGTAGTCCTCATGTTGTCTCCAAGTAGTCTCCATGTAGTCCTCATGTAGTCTTCCTCACATTGTAGTTCTCTTTCTAAGGTCACAGTCTATGGAAAGTATATCTTATAAATCAAACACTCACCTGTTGAAATTAAGGTCCGGGTCCTCCTAGTCCAGCACACTCGGAGGGGGATCCAGGATCGTCTCAGACCTCTTCATGAATGAGTCCTTTTCTTCTCATCCTCTCTACCATGGCTCCCTCCCGACCTCTCTCTGCTCCGGGTTCTGTCACACAGTTAGATCTCCTCCTCTCTCTCTCTACTGGGGTGAAATCAGGATCCGGACCGAGAGCAGCTACAGGCCCCCTAAAGACCCGGGGACAGGAAACCGTCCATGGTGTGCTGAAGTGAACTCTGCCATGTTAGTCCCGGAGCTATCCTGTCGCGTCCATCTTCCTCTGTGTGTGGGAACACTGTGAGCTAGGATTGTGTGTGTGTGTGTGTGTGTGTGTGTGTGTGTGTGTGTGTGTGTGTGTGTGTGTGTGTGTGTGTGTGTGTGTGTGCGTGTGTGTGTGTAAGGGGGAGGGGGGGTTAGAGACTGGGGGGGACAGAGGCCCCTCGACACGCCCAGAAGCCCCCAGGCCGGTCCACATCCACCACCAAGGAGGTCTCCAGAGACAACCCCCTCCCCTGTGGACTGATAACATCCGGGCTCTTCTGACTCACTGTTTAAGACCAGGCATGAGGTTTATTCAGAGTTTATTATTTTATAAATCTTAAACCTGGAGGAGTTGATCATCACTATTGATCAGTTCTTTATTCCGACTTTAATAGATCTTTGTTCTGATCATGATCATCAGCTGTTTGATGAAAAGTCTGATTTAAACTCTGACTGAAATTATTTAACCCTCCTGTTATGTTGCGGATCAAACGGACCCTTTTTAAAGTCTATTTTAGTTCATATATGCTTTCCAAACCAGCTAAATGCAGCTTAAAAATATGGGCAGCATGTGACAGAAGAGAGTCGTATTCATGTATGAACATCAGTTCATAAAAACAAAAAGATTCAAAATTTAAAATAAAATAAACAAAAATCCATGACATGTGAAACTATTGTATTTATATTTGGGGCTTTCCAGTGTACATTTAAGAGAGTTTTAACATTAATTTGAATGAAAAACGAGCAAGTTCTCCTCATTGAACCATGATCTGTGAGAATCAAAGAACGCCAATGGACCCAATCTTGATTTAGATGAATTTAGAAAAATGTATTAAATGTGGTTTTGGGGGTTCTTGAATTGTATATGCCCCAGGTCAAATTGACACAGGAACATGATTGCTGTTCCAGAGAAACGAACAAAACAGGAGGGTTACTAACCTTATCGATTTTCAATGACTTTTGAAGTGTACCTCCTATAAGGTAAGAGCCAGGCCCTCCTCCAGTTTATGTTCTCAGTCTTAGATCTCCAGAAAAATGTTCCTCTTGGGACCAATTTATTGTTCATTTGAAATATCTGTGGAACATGTTTATTGTTACTTTTTTTTATCTGTCAGATTAAGTCCATCTAACATCAGTTATTAAAGCATCCCTCCGATGAAGATATAACAGATACAGGAAACTCAAAGGAGAGTGTTTGGAGGATCAGAGGGCCCTCTTCCTGACGTGGCCTCGTGCTGCCCCCTGCTGGACAGGTTGGGAATAACATGTGTTTTTATTTTCAGACTGTCTGAAGTAAATCATCTAAGTTCACCTCAGAGCAGAGTTCTAATAATAAGAGGGAGTCACACTAAGAATTCGCGCTCACAGGTGACTCTCCTCTTCAGACCTATGTATTGTTAGTCGGTTAACTTTGTAGTTTTTGTAGTTTTTGTTGTTCTCTCTTCTTCCGGTACGGGCTGACGTCAGCTCTATGCGGCTCGTGGGCCGTAGGTCCTCGCTAACTGTGGGGTAATGAGTAATTTACACACACACTATCATAACCAACTGTACTTGTGCACCAAAAGTTTCTGTGAAAAATCCACGTTTTTTTATGAATGTGACGTCATGACGTGTGTCGCCGGCTCCATAGCTCAGGGGTTAGAGCACTGGTCTTGTAAACCAGGGGTCGCGAGTTCAAATCTCGCTGGGGCCTGGACCTCCTTTTTCTCTTTGACTGTTTTTTGCTACAAGCTGTGGACAAATGTCCCGGATGTGACAGATGTTAACGCTAAGGCTTATTTAAGGTACGGGATCGTGTTTGTGCAGAGTGGACCCCCGTTATGGCTTAATAACCCTCTTCCGGTCTATTATCCCGCCTCTTACAGAACCACCAGCTGAATACTGAAACACGTTGACCCGAGGGTTGGATCTGAAGATGACTTTAAGGTTTAATGTCCTCAGAGAGGGAATCTGTGACAGCTCAGACCATATTAGACCACAACAGACCACATCAGACCACAGCGGGTATTCATAATCAGAGCAGCTGCTGTCAGAGCGCTCAGTCTGATGTCAATAAAAAAACATTATTCTAATAAATAAATAACACTGGGTGAACTGAGCAGACCTGCTTACAGTTTTTCTCAATCGCTAAAACACATTTCTTGACATCCACCATGCTTTTCTCAACACTGTAAGCACAAAACTCAATGTTCAAACTACATTGACCAAATCTCTGACTCTTCCTGCAAAACCAAACACTGTTATCAGATCATACCTGAGTCAATCAGAATTAAAACAACACTGAGTCATTACACACTACATCAAACAACTGAAAACACATCAGGACATGAAGCTGTAAGAATAATGTTTATTGTTCATTTAGGCTAAATTAACTTAGAAAAAAAAAAATATATATATATATATATACCCTCTTTGAATGTAGCTCCTGTATTCAGTAACAATAAAGTAAACACAAATATAAATAAGAAGAACATGGTCAATCACAGTAGCTCGTATTTCATCAGAAGTTACTGTTCTGTCTTTCTCCATTTCACTCCCCTCCTCTTCCTCCTCGACCAACTCTTACACACACTCTTCCTCTGCCTCTCAGATCATTTCTGTCCATTGTACAACCTTCATCAACCAGGGCTCTCTTAACTGGCATATACTGGTTTCTTCACGTCATCAGCCACAAGTGTGGTCAGTCCTGAGTGGTTGTGTTTAAGATGTGACTCCTGTGCTTCAAATGTGTTTGACTATTGCTACCTGTGCTCACCTTTTTGCAGCACAAGTGCATCACAGTGCAACACGTGTTTTAGTGAGTGAGGATATGGTTGAAGTCTAACAGGTGAAAAGTGCTTCTGGTTTTACCAAAGGGACTGATTCAATACATGGGTTCAGGCGGCTAAGGAATCTGGTTCAGACAAAGGGTTTAGTGTTTTAGCAACTGAGAAATACTGTAAGTCTACATCCCTCAGTCCTCGTGTTGCTCCTTACTCCTCGTAGCTAACGCATGTTGTCTAATTGAGTTGTTGCCAGAGGGGGGGGGGGGGGGGGGGCTCACAGAACAAACACACAGATATAAGGACTCCTTGTAGATTAAGCATCAACATCTGAACAAACACTTTGATCCAGAGACTGAACATCAGGGTTTACACAGGAAACAAGAAACAGAATGCCGCACACTGAAATGACTTTATTTTGACTGTATTGTGAGCAAACGACGAGTTTCAGCGGGAGCTTCTTCAGGTTTGTTTTGTTCCTGCAGCCTGATGACAAGAGTCAGCTGAGCCCGGAGAGCCAGTTCATCCTCACAATCAGTGTTTATAAGAGTCAGAAAATAACAGCAGCACCTGTGTCAGGTGATCTGCTGTGCAGTGTGTGTAAATATCAATCAATCAATCAATCAGTCTTTATTTATATAATCCCAACAAAAGTTCTCCTCTTTCCAAACAGAGCAGGTCTAGACCGTACTCTATGTTCTATTATTAACAAAGACCCAACATCAAGACAGGATAAGATCCAGTCCCATTTTACAGACAGGACTCAGTCTGATCTCATCTTAATCCACCATGAGCAGAGCACTTTGCAGCATTGAGCAAGTTACAGTGGCAAGGACAAACTTCCTTTAACAGGCAGAAACCTCCAGCAGGACCAGACTCATGTTAGACACACATCTGCTGAGACCGTGTTGGAGAGAGGGATAGAGGGAGATGAAGAGAGAGAGAGAGAGATGATAGTGGTGAGATGGATAGTAGTAGTTGTAGCAGCTGGAGTCTGGCACGTCCACAGCAGCAGAGATCCCGAGGAACCTACGAGACAAGGGAGCTCAGGGACTCCAGAAAGGTCTATGGTTAGTAACTTTAATGGGACAGGAAGAGTTAAAGTAAGAGACAGGCAGAGAGAGGAGAGAGAGGGAAAGACAGGATCCCTGTGTGGCAGTCTAAGCCTATAGCAGTCTGAGCTTAAAGCAGTCACACACAGACACAGGTAGCATAAAAAGATTTAATATTCATACAAAGGTTACAGCTCACTTTCACCAGCTCTGAGAGGGACATCTGACAGGTACCAGGTGCTGCTGATCAGGTCAGTAACTACAGTCTGTCCACCTTCTCTCCACAGTGTTATCAGTCACAGTCGGGGGGGTCAGGAGGTCCACTGACAAGTCCAGGATCAGACCCTGGCGTGAGACAACATGTGTCTCCTCTCTGCTGCTTAGTGAAAACTCAGATGAACTTGCAGCAGGAGGAGACGGAGCTTCTGCGTTATGATGACTTTAAAGCTGCTGCTGTCAAAGGTGGAGAGCATCTCTGAGAGCGAGAGCGCCTCCTGCTGTGTGCAACGTGGAGTGGAGTCAGAGCGTCAATAAAAACACGTTCTTAAAAAAACTTCAGACAACATGAAAGTCGGCATCGTAAAAAAGTTTCCTCTGTCCTTTAAACGCTCTGCAGAGACGTCTGAACATGTGCACGTAGATATATAAAGACCGGCTGCAGCATGGAGGCTAACAGTGTGAAGACTTCAGTGTGTGTGTGTGTGTGTGTGTGTGTGTGTGTGTGTGTGTGTGTGTCCAGTCCTCTAACATTCAGCTCAGTCCCTGCGGCCCCCTTGCCTGCGGCCCACAGCCCGAGGCGGACTGCTGGTGAGTCCTGAGGTTGCAGATCCAGGCGAACCTCTTCCCGCACTGCTGGCAGCTGAAGGGTTTCTCCCCAGTGTGGACTCTCTGGTGTTTCTTCAGGTTTCCCGCCTCAGAGAATCGTTTCCCACAGGTGTCACAGTTAAAAGGTTTCTCCCCCGTGTGCACCCTCTCGTGGGCCTCCAGGTTGGACAGACCGGTGAACGCTTTCCCACATGCTCGGCACACATAGCTCTTCCTGCGCCCCTCACCGGACATCAGGCTGGCAGCCAGGCTTTTATTGTGGCGGGACAGGAAGCTGGATCTGTGCTGTGCTGGGATACCGATGCTGACGGAGGCTGAGGTGGATCCTCTGATGGGCGGAGCCTCTGAGGAGCCCAGAGGCCTGCAGGTGGAGCCGACACTGGGAGCTGTGGTCATCCTGCCGTGCAGTCGATGATACTGAGTGCTCCTCATCAGGGCGGAGGCTCTGCCCCACGGGGGCTGAGCGGCTGGAGTCTGCATCCTCAGAGGGGCGGACACAGACGGGCCTGCAGAGAGAAGAGGGACAGAATGAGGGACCATCTCACACAGACGGGACTCTCAGAGTCTCTGTCAGAAGGAACAGAGCTGTTCTCTGAGACAGAGGAGCTCTCTGATCTGTATTAGAGGTTCAGACACTTGAGGGGGGGGTCCTCACCGTGTGGTCTGGTCTGCTGGACCCTGGAAGGCTCGGCTGCACAGCTCGGTCCTCTGCTTAGTCTCACTGCGGCCCCCTGTGGAGGCTGAACCACATGTTGATCCTCACTCTCTACAATGATGACTCCGTCCTGCTCGCCTTCTGCTGAGTCATCATTAGAGAAAGAACAGGAGGGGCCCCCAGGGGCCGACAGGGACCCAGAGTCCGGAGCCCAGCGGGTGAAGAAGGTCTCAAGGTCAAACAGAGAGTACTCAGAGCTCAGAGGGTTCCTGCTCCGCTGCTCCGGGTCTGGGGGGGCATCTGGGAGCGCCAGCTGGACCGCCACTGCGCTGCATGGATCATGTGACATCACAGGGGTCGACTGAGGCGCTGCAGGCTGCAGAGAGGGGGGGGGGTTAATGACTCTCACAGGACAGATATACAGATATCAAACAACTTTACCACTTCACACCGCCGCCATCTTCCTCTGACATCACACCGCGGGGAGGTAGCTCTGAGGTGGTCAGGACCTGCTGGGTCAGAGGTCACAGGTGACTCTAACACGACCTGAGGTCACCTGAAGCCTCCTCTCGGTCTGGTTTTTGATCAGACATGAGATCAGGATGTTCTATCTCTCTGGTTCTTGGTCTGTTGGACTTGGAGGTTCAGGATGACTCGGGATCTCTTTGTTTGCTGGATCAGAGCCCTCAGGTGTGACTGATACTGCAGACATGCTGACACCTGCTCACAGACTCATCGTCTCTCTGCTTCAGATACTATACTCAGACTGACCACACCTCTCTGCAGCTCCTCACGTCTGATGGACCAGTCTGATTCAGATGTTTAAAGATGATCCTCAGGCTGTGAGCAGGAGAGTCCTGATCGGATGCCGCTGTGTGAAGGGACCTGATCTATAACCTGTAGATCTGTAACCTATAGATCTATAGGTCACAGATCTATAGATCTCCCTGGTGTCTGTGGGAGCGTTACACCCTGCGGTTAAGAAACACAGAGTGATGTCAGCTCTGTATCTGATGTTCATATTGTGTCACAGTCTGTAAGGTGCGGTTTGTAATAAAAACACAAAGTGACATGACGATCTTTAAATAAAGTTTAATGATGTGATAAACTTTAAACATGGAGCAGACTTTACAAAACTGTGACACAATAAAAACAAACATGAAGATCTTCGTCCTCACAGAGTTCATGAATCAGTCTGAGTTTAACAAAACGCTGAGAGCGTGCAGAGAGTCCGTCTGTCTCCACGTCACTCAGAGTCACACCTTTGTTTCGATCATAAGAACAGGATCCACACTGAGGCCACACTGGCCCTCTGTGCACACTGAGCTCATGAAGAGTCACAGCTGTGAGCCCAGGTGTTCGGTCTGCAGCAGAGGATGAGTCAGACGGACCTCTGAGCGTCACACTGAGGGAACACTTCAGCAGCGATCACCTGCAGGACCTGAACACTGAGTCCTCTGAGGAATCAGACTTTTATTTTGAAGGATGTGTTTTGATGTGGACTCATGGCTCTGCTTCAGCTCTAGGACTGTGTGTGAGGCTGGTTCTCTACGTCTCCTCATGATGCTCTGAGGTCACAGATCACGCTCAGGGTGGGGGCATCCGGCCTACGTCACCGGGTGGTGTCTCTTCTGGTGTTTCTTCAGGTTGCTTGGGTCTGAGTACTTCTCGGGGCACAGCGGGCACTGGTACGGTCTCTCCCCGGTGTGGATGTTCCTGTGGATCTTCAGGTTCCAGAACTGGCTGAACTTCTTGCCGCAGACGTTGCAGCCATATGGCCGCTCCCCTGTGTGTGTCCTCAGGTGAGACTCCAGGTTAGCCGGGGAGCAGAACCCTTTCCCACAGAACCTGCAGACACACACCCTCCTCTTAGCGGTTTCCTTCTGCAGGTCTGCTATGCTGTGCCTCCCATGAGCCTGAGCCGGCCTCTGACCCAGGTTCTGGACCTGAGGGGGTCCCTGTACCCGACCTATAGCCTGGACGGGGTTGGTCTCCTCTGACAGGTCAATAACAGGAAGCTGCTGCTGAAAGGACGCCAAGGCGTGGAAACCTCCAGAGCTTTCAGCGGCCAATCCACTCCCAGCACCGCCCGGCTCTGCTCCAATCAGAGCGTCCGGCAGGTAGGACAGAGGCGCGCAGTGAGGCGACGGCCCAGGAAGGCCGTCTGCTTGACAATAACCAACCCCCCCATTGGTCCACAGTGAAGAAGTACCATAGCTGACCTCTGAGAAGCCCCGTCCACTCTCCGGCAGGTCAGACAGCTGATTGGTGGACGTCTGCGTGGTTTCATCGAAAGGAAGAGCGGCTCTGAAGTCATCGGTGCTCGATTCCACCAGACCTGCAGAGTAAGAGACAGTGAGAGAGAGAGAGAGAGAGAGAGAGAGAGAGAGAGAGAGAGAGAGAAGGAGAGAGAGAGAGAGAGAGAGAGAGAGAGAGAGAGAGAGAGAGAGAGAGAGAGAGAGAGAGAGACATTAGTTTCAGTGTGTTGCACTTGACCTGTGATGGTAGGATCTGAGGACCATGTGGAGCTCTCCTGGTCCTGTGTGTAAACCAGCAGCAGGTGTTCAGGTAGCATCGGACTCACCCTCCTGGATGCTGAGGCCAGTCTGGCTCCGATCCCCCAACCTCACCTCCTCCCCCTCCTCCACCTTCACCAGCACCACGTCATCTTCCTCCTCCTGCACACACACACACACACACACACACACACACACACACACACACACACACACACACACACACACACACACACACACACACACACACACACACACACACACACACACACACACACACACACACACACGAAGAGAGGACAGGTGTGACGTTAGAGCAGACACACACTGAGCAACATCATCAGAGCTGAAAGAAACATGAAGAGACACAGCAGCGGGTTTCATGTGGAATAATCCAGTCTTGATGTTAGATTATCACAGATTACACAATACACTCAAGATTATTGAACTTCAGACATCTATCATACTGCTACAGGCTCAGACTGCTATAGACTGAGACTGCTATAGGTCAGACTGCTATAGGTTAAAGTGCTATAGGCACAGACTGCTATAGGTTAAACTGCTATAGGCTCAGACTGCTTTATGCTCAGACTGTTATAGGCTCAGACTGCTATAGGTTAAACTGCTATAGGCTTAGACTGCTATAGGTTAAACTGCTATAGGTTAGACTGCTATAGGCTCAGACTGCTATAGGCTTAGACTGCTATAGGCTCAGACTGCTATAGGCTTAGACTGCTATAGGCTCAGACTGCTATAGGCTTAGACTGCTATATGCTCAGACTGTTATAGGCTCAGACTGCTATAGGTTAAACTGATATAGGTTAGACTGCTATAGGCTCAGACTGCTATAGGTAAGACTGCTATAGGCTCAGACTGCTATAGGTAAGACTGCTATAGACTCAGAGTGCTATAGACTCAGACTGCCATAGGTAAGACTGCTATAGGCTTAGACTGCTATAGGTTAAACTGCTATAGGTTAAACTGCTATAGGCTCAGACTGCTTTAGGCTCAGAAGAGACGTCTGGTTGTCAAGTCTTCAAACAGTCCCGGGTGAAAACATTAAAACTGTAACTCTAAGTTTTGAGAGCTTAGTAAAGGGGCAGCGCCACCTGTAGGACAACTGTGAAAGAGCAACTAAGGCAGTGTTAACGGTTATTACACGCCAACACAAAGAGTAACTGTTTAAAGAACGATTACACCAAAATACTCCTTCATACATATTGGAAAGTTTTATTACAGCCGTATGTTCATGTGAATAAAGCACACAGTTTCTTCAGAGCAGGATATAAAGACAGAATCTTTATTTAACAGAGAAATGTACAAAGAATTCTGTCGGTCTCTGCAGAGACACATAATGGAAAAGGACACTAAAGGAAATAACCCTGAATACATGCAGAGCTGGTTTCAGCTCAGTGTCGTCAGTAAAATGTTACAGAGTGATGAGTCACTATAACCCCTCTACTATAAGCTCTAACTCGTATCAGCCACTTTCCAGATATAACAGCAAAGTTAAAATCACAGAAATGTACAAGCCGACAACAACAGACCAATCATCCGACTGGGAAGGTGTTATCAGCACAGAAACATACAGGGACAACAGAGACCAGAGAGCGATCAGAGAGCAGATAATATCTGTGAAAACACACACTGATGATTACAAGCCTGCACTCTCTGCCTGTGAAATATCAGCTTCAGGTCCCTCCAGGTAGAGGAGGAGAATATACAGGTGAGACCAGAGACAGGGACACCAGAGACCACAGACAGGGACACCAGAGAACAGAGACATTAGAGACCAGAGACAGGAGATATTAGAGAGACAAGAGACAGGGACATTAGAGAGACCAGAGACAGGGACATAAGAGAGACCAGAGACAGGGACACTAGAGACCAGAGACAAGGACACCAGAGACCAGAGACATTAGAGACTAGAGACAGGGACACCAGAGACAGGAGAGACCAGAGACAGGGACCAGAGACAGGGACACCAGAGACAGGAGAGACCAGAGAAAGGAGAGACCAGAAACAGGGACACCAGAGACAGGAGAGACCAGAGACAGGGACACCAGAGACAGGAGACATTAGAGAGACCAGAGAGAGGGACACCAGAGACAGGAAACATTAGAGAGACCATAGACAGGGACACCAGAGACAGGAGACATTAGAGACCACAGACAGGGACTCCAGAGACAGGAGGTATTAGAGAGACCAGAGACAGGGACACCAGAGACAGGAGACATTAGAGAGACCATGGAGAGTGACACCAGGGACAGGAGACATTAGAGAGACCAGAGACAGGGACACCAGAGACATGTGACATTAGAGAGACCAGAGACAGGAACACCAGAGATAGGAGACATTAGAGAGACCATAGAGAGTGACACCAGAGACAGGAGACATTAGAGAGACCGGAGACCAGAGACAGGGACACCAGAGACATTAGAGAGACCAGAGACAGGAACACCGGAAATAAGAGACATTAGAGACCAGAAACAGAGACACCAGAGACAAGGACATCAGAGACCAGGTACATTAGAGAGACAGGAGACAGGGAGACATTAGAGACTAGGGATGTCCCAATCCAATCATATAATCGGAAATCAGGGCCTATCACGTGGTTTCAGTCTTGATTGGAATCAGATATCTGCTCTCAGTCAAGGAACGGCCATGTATATTAAATATGGAGAGTTGAGTCAAAGTTAAATGTCTGTAAGGCATTCAGCAGATTCATTGATACCAGTGGCACCTTAACCACTCACTTCCAGGTAGTCATGTTTCATGACTCCATCATTTTCTTCAAGATGTCACTGACAAGAATAGAAACACTCACACTCTGGGTCATGGTGCAACACAACAAACACTTTCCCAGCAGCCTTTGCTTCCCAACAGCCTATAGCATAACTCCTGTAAGAATGATGAAGCGCATAAACTGAGCTCATAAACATGACGAACAGAAAAATACTCCCACAAGCTCCCACCGTCACAATATATATGTGCGTGTTTTTATTCCCATTATTTTTTATCAGATCTATAATATTTTAAACAAATGGGAAAAATAATAATAATAATTATATACCGTTATGTGGTGGTGCAGAGTCAGACTGTCTCATCTCCACACAGAAACAACGCATACAGCATGACATCACTTTGGTGCAGTGACACTATTGGTCTAATTATTTTCATCAATAAGAACATACACCTCCTTCTGTGAAGCCAGAGGAGGAGACTGAGAATTAGGTGTGAAGTTCCAAAGCACATTACTGGCCTTACTTTATTTATAACAGTATGGCACTTTTATTTGCTTGTTTCTTTAAGGGACATCCTGGATCTGTTTCTTTGGTCTTCTTCATTTTTTAAATGTACTGTGACGGCCGTGGGGGATTATGGGAGTATTGTTCTGTTCGTCATGTTTATGAGCTTAGCTCATGCGCTTCATTGCTGTTACAGGAGTTATGCTATGGGCTAGTGGGAAGCAAAGGCTGCTGGGAAAGTCTTTGTTGTGTTGCACCATGACCCAGAGTGTGAGTGTTTCTATCCTTGCCATTGACGGCTGTCTACTGAGAAACAGTTAATAATCAGCACCACTTGGAGGCGAGTGATGTATGAGCCACAGGTGTGAATTAAACTACAGATGAGTGTTGCAGCCTCTTTCCTGCTGCTGAACTAGCTACAGTTTTTTTAGAAGAATCAGATCAGGTCTCCGGCAGATAATCAAAATCAAATGACTCAGTCTTGGACTCGAGGCCAATAAAAACCTGATCGGGACATCCCTATTAGAGACTAGAGACGGGAGGCATTAGAGAGACAAACGCCAGGGACTGGAGACATTAGAGACCAGAGACATAAGGGAGACCAGAGACAGGAGACATTAGAGACCAGAGACAGAAGACCTTAGAGACCAGAGACAGGGACACCAAAAATAGGGACATTAGTGACAAGAGACTGGGACATCTGAGACCAGAAAGACTCAGCGGGACCCCTGAGGTGTGTGCAGGCAGAGAGGTAGCTGCAGAAGTGAAGTACATAAAGTTTACAGTTGAACTGAATAATCACTGATTCTATGCTTGATGCGGATCTTCCTCCCCCCCTTCAGTCTGGACACTTGCAGACATTCTCGGACCCAGGATAGATTTGTTGACGGTGCAGGTTTCTCCTCCAGGATCTCCAGGTTCTCTGTCGAGGCGGGCGGCTGCTGATTTGTTCTCATGTTGGCTTGTGTGCTTCCTCTCTATGTGCTTCTTTAAATTTCGCTTGTTCATCACCACTTGACAGACGGGACACTTTATCTGCATCACCGGCTTCACCCGGACCCTTTGCCCAGGTCTGCCCGGGCTGGTCGTCAGAGCTGGAGAGCCGGTTGAGGTGGCAGAGGACGCTGATGGCACCAGGTGAGCAGTGGCTGTAGTAGGTGAGGTGGAGATGTTTGTTGGAGCAGGGACAGGTGGTGTTGTAGTTTTGTGCTTCTGTTTGCATAACCCCAGGTGTTTGATGAAGTCTGGTTTGCGTGACAGAGTAGACTGGCAGTACACACAGTGATAATGCAGCTGTTTCCGGCAGCCCAGCCCACACCTGTGAATGGTATACCCTGAAACATGAGGAGGCAGAGTTATCACTGTGTTCTCTGAATCAAGCTGAACAGTAAGCTGCTCTACATGCAGACGCTCCGAATCCACCGTGGTCACGCTGTACCTTCATGCAGAACAGCCCGGTTGAAATGGTTCTCCAGGTGTGTTTTGACCTTGCTCAGCTTTGTGGGGCGGCACAGAGCAGAGCTGCAGAACGGGCAGTGGAAGCTCCAGCAGCATGAAGAGCATCGGCTCAGTTTGGGCAGGGATCGCCCGCGCTGGATCGTAATGTGCACCTTGGAGAAGAGAGCGCCTGATCAGTGAGCTGAACGCATCATTTCACAGATATAAATCAGGCCTTCATTAACATACAATCCTAATCTGTCCTGGATTTAGCTTCAAGAACCATTAAATATAAGCTCTATAGTAAAGTCTCTCACCAAAGGTCCACATGAAAGCTTTACAGATAAAAACGATCATCTCACATTACAGAAAGTAGTGAACACGAAACAAGAGGACTGTCTGATAACACAGGCGTTTTATGATTCAAACATTTAAACTCAGCTGACATGGTACGACTGTGAGACATCTCAGCTGATATGTTTTCATAAAGCAGGACCCTCAGTGTCTGTACAGAACAGAGCTTTAACATCTTTAAACACGTTCTAAATCCTTCTTCTGACCTACAAAGCTCTTCATTGTCAGACACCTTTGTATCTTAAAGAGCTCATAGCGCCCTATTACCCCTCTAGAACACTACGCTCCCAACATGCAGGCCTGCTCATCGTACCTAAAGTCTCTCAAAGTAGTATGGGAGGTAGAGCCTTCAGTTATCAGGCCCCTCTCCTTTGGAATCATCTACCAATCAGGGTCCGGGAGGCAGACACCGTCTCTACTTTTAAGAGTAGGCTTCAAACTTTCCTTTTTGATAAAGCTTATAGTTAGAGCTGGATCAGGCTTGGACCAGCTCTTAGTTATGCTGCTATAGGCTCAGACTGCTATAAGCTCAGACTGCTACAGACTTTGACTGCTATAGGCTTGGAATGCTATAGGCTTAGACTGCTATAGACTCGGACTGCTATAGACTTGGACTGCTATAGGCTCAGACTGCTATAGGCTTAGACTGCTATGGGCTTGGACTGCTATAGGCTTGGACTGCTTTGGGCTTGGACTGCTATAGGCTTGGACTGACACACTGGGATCCTGTCTTTCCCTCTCCTTGTCTCTTACTTTAACTCTTCCTGTCCCATTAAAGTTACTAACCATAGACCTTTCTGGAGTCCATGAGCTCCCTTGTCTTGTAGGTTCCTCTGGATCTCTGCTGCTGTGGACGTGCCAGACTTCAGCTGCTACAACTACTACTATCTGTCTCACCACTATCATCTCTCTCTCTCTTCATCTCCCTCTATCCCTCTCTCCAACACGGTCTCAGCAGATGTGTGTCTAACATGAGTCTGGTCCTGCTGGAGGTTTCTGCCTGTTAAAGGAAGTTTGTCCTTGCCACTGTAACTTGCTAAATGCTGCAAAGTGCTCTGCTCATGGTGGATTAAGATGAGATCAGACTGAGTCCTGTCTGTAAGATGGGACTGGATCTGATCCTGTCTTGATGTTGGGTCTTTGTTAATAATAGAACATAGTCCTCCTTGCAGGTTAGCGGGCTGGTTCCTCGTTGCTCTGGTGTAGTTGTTATATGTCAGTTTAACCAGAAACAGCTTAATTATGTTCATTTCTGATGTAAAGATGAACATTTTAGCATTGGGCTCCATTGGGACTGACTCACTTTTGGGGGCTGCCTCTAGTAAATACTGGATGAACTGCAGTTTTTGGGACTTCTGCATTGTTATTTCTCTTTAACACCAGAGATGAAAATGCAACAAAGAGTACAAGACACAAAGTTTCCTGCTTTAATAAAACCTTCAACACGCTCCTGTCTCACATCACCCAGAGACTGCTTCAACATCTATCCAACTTTATTTAAACACAGACTACATTCATCATAGTCAGAGGCCTACACTGAGTTAGTCATGACTAAATAACACTTCTGTTTCATTAGACAGATCAGGGTCAGTTTGTTCCTCAGGTGGTGTCAGAGGTGCCTCTCCACTGAGCACATCACAGGGAAACTACAGGATGTTTCATGACATTAAATAAAGAAAATAATTCACATTCAGTACTCACACTCTGATCATCATCCATCCCGTCACTAAAATGAGGTCCTTTGCTATCCGGTGCACTAGGTGGCGCTGTCACGGTCAACAAGGGTCCTTGAAATGCAGTCCCAGGATTGTGGTCTTGTGTCTGCACACACATGCTACTCGAAATTTCTTTAAGAGCCTGGCCCTGCGACGGAAACCCACTGTTAGTCATTTCAGCAGGAGTCTGTTCACGTTCCGATCTAACGACTCTAACCCCCAGATATGGCCTGTCAGTGACGCCCTGTCTATGGCTGCATCTCAAAGCTCTTAACTTCAGTCTCCTATCTCCTCCATCGAACGGAAGTAGTTACTGACCCGCCATATTAAGTTGCGTCTGAAAGCAGTTAACTCTGCTGGAGGAGAGAGGATGGAGGAGACTGATATGAGGAGCGATAAGCAAGGAGACACGATAGCAGACTTCACAGAAGTGTTTTCTCTGACAGACACGCCCCTTAAGGACGTCTCATTTCTCTAAATACAAAACTCCTTGTTTCCTCTGTCCTCTCGTTTCATTTCCTTGCATCTCTGGTGGGCGGGGCTAAGACATGAGTGAGCGAGGTGAGGATGGAAGTTAAGAGCTTTGAGATGTACCCTGTGACGCTCTGTCAGTGACCCTTTGTCAGTGACGTTGTATCTTGGACATGACGTAGGTGTGACGGGTCTCCATGAGATGCTGAGGTGAGTTTTCATAATGTCAGCGTTCAGGGATCTTAGGTTGAGAACAGTCTGTGGTGTGTCGGGGCTCTTAGAGTGCTTCAGGTGTGACGCAGAGACACAGGATAAAGCGCACAAACAAACAGACTCGTGGAGTTATTGATTTATTGATTAATCTGCTGAAGAACAATAAGAAGGTAACGTCTAATCCTTCAGTTTTACTGCAGCACTGACCCAGAACCTGCTCTCCGTCCTAACTCTGTCTTTAAAGGCCCTGGGAACCCAAATCAACAAAAACGTTCTACCTATGATATTTCAGACCATATGTAAATACTAAAAATGATGTAAAAATATTAGAACTCAACTTTGATCCATTTTTGAAATATGTTCAATTACGTTTTTTAACACGTTTGCACACTGCGTTTTAAGGGGACTGGTTTAACCTCTGCATGCACATACTACACTTCAGCCTCCTCTGCTCCGGGCGTCCCATGGTCCTGATGCCCCGGAGACTACGGAGTGATAAAACTAATAAATGATAGAAGTTCTGATTCTGAAGTATTTTGTGACTCAGCACTCAGAGACCATTGGAAATTAATCATTTTCAGATTCTGGAGTTTTGATGTCTTTAGATTCAGAGTCAGACGGCTCAAACATGCAGGCTGTGAATGCTCTCTTGACCTGTCAATCAAAGAGTTAGGCCACGCCCACACAGTCCTGAGAAATGCTCTGAACTGTAAAATAAGTTGTTTTGAACAGAGTTTTTTCAGAGTTATTGATGTTTATTTTCACTAAATTTTTTTTTGAAGCTTGATTACACATTTCATTGTGATTTTCTATGTGAATTTTAAATATTCCATTTACGTTTCCAGGGTCTTTAAAGGATAGATCAGCGCCTCTCACTCTCTCTTCTAATCTTCTGAAACCATCGATGTTAAAATAAAAGAGTGTATTGTTTTAGAGCACAGGTTTATAAAAGTATGACAGGACTGAAATGTTTACAGACTCGGTGACTGAAGAACCTTCAGCCTGCAGGTACATCAGATTTCTTCACACCTGACCATCATGTGAGTAGATATGTGTTTGAGTCAAAGGTTTCAACAGGAGGACATCATTTAACATCCTCATCATGGAATAAAGTCCTGACTCTGCTGCTGAGGCAGAAACACCAGGAGCAAGCAAACAAACAAACAAACAAACAAACAGGAGGCACTTCTTAAGTTAACTACGTGTTTAGCTGGTTGAAGTCTGTTTTGTGTCTTAATTGTTGTAGTTTAGATTCCTCTTTCTGGCTGAGCTCTCTGCAGGGAGGCAGCTCGTCTCTCTGAGATCACCTGTTTAAATTCATGTTTTTATTATTACTCTCTGAAGTGTCATTATTGGAGATAGAACGATTATCGGCACCGATATTCGGCATTTTGACGCATATCGGCATCAGCCTTTTTTTTTTTAAATCCGACAGCCGATAAGAGATCAATTTAAAACTGGGTTATTTTGCCTCTGATGCAGCCGCCACACCAGGTAACTCCAAGTAGAGCATACACCTAAACCAAAGTGAGTGCTCGGGTCGGAATCTTTCAAAATTCGCTAAATCACATGGCAGTAATGACACCATGTGCAGAAACCGAGCCTAGCTTGCGTTCCATTTCTCCCTGCAGTTTCTCATTGCAGGGGCCGAGCTGAGCCGTATCTGATGTGGCCCCTACAATTAATAGTGATTTAAAACTCATACAACCCCGCTTCAAAAACACTGAAATATCCCCATAAAAGAAAGATACGAAAGAATAACATTTTGGTTATATTGAAATTTTGGAGAAAGGGAGCTATTTATTTAAGGAGCTCCCTGCAAAGAGGTCTATTGTCTAAGATCCCAAAAAAATGTAACATGTCGCAAATCTGAAAAGCTGTTAAATAAACATATGCTTAAAGGCATTTAAACAACGTTAAGTGTTGGAGTTTGTACTATTCAAAATTTTGATGCCACTATTTCCCCTTTTACTGCAAAAGAATATCGTCTCCAAATATCGGTTATCGGCCTCCTTGACTACTAATAATCGGTATCGGCCCTAAAAAAACCATATCGGTCTATCTCTAGTCATTATGTCTGAACTCACACTCTGTTAACTGACTGTGTTTCAGGCACAGCACTGATCAGTATCCTGATGAGTCCACAGCTGAAAGCAGTCCCTCCGTCCTCCTGTTTGTTACCTGTGAGTCTGCTGTTTGAGGGTCTTTTTGGAGATAAAGGTCTCGCTGTGTTAAAGATGGAGCCTCGGAGCAATCCTGCTCCTCTGAGCTTGTTTGAGACATTAAACATGCTGCAGAGAGACTCTGCAGGCTGAAGGACAGACCGTAAAACCCTTCAGATTAACACGCTGCTAAAAACCTTCACCTGACACAAACACTGTGCAGGCCTGCTCCGGATCGACACGTAGAGGGACTACAGGGACCGTGTCAGACAGACTGGTGTCCTTCAGTCCCTGTGAGTCGTGTTTCTGTGAGAGGTGTGTTTATAAAAAGTGTTTCTGTCATTTCTTCGTCCAACCCCGAGTCTCTGCTGGATGATGACTCCTAGCAGTGTCCCTCAGGTGAAAGAGGAGAGCTGGTTCACGCCCCCTAGTGTCTCCTCAGTGTAGACTTCAGGGTGGCTCTTCAGCTGGTGAGTCTTCAGGTTCCTGATCCAGGCGAATCCTCGTCCACACATCCCGCAGCTGTAGGGTTTCTCTCCGCTGTGGATCCTCTGGTGCTTCCTCAGATTCCCGGCCTCAGAGAATGTCTTTCCGCACGTGGAGCAGCTGTAGGGTTTCTCCCCCGTGTGCACGCGCTGGTGGATCTCCACCTTCTTGGGTCGGTTGAAAGCTTTTCCACAGTAGCTGCAGAGGAACAGTCTCTCCTTGGTGCCTGTTCGATGGTTCACTCTGCTGCGAACCGGTTCGGGCAGCGGCTCAGGGAAACTGAAACCGGTCCGGTCGTTCACACCTGACGAGGTCGATGGGAAATCACCCGACGCCATCGAGTACGCACACGACCCCCTCTTTCCTCCAGCGTCAACCCGCGACCTCTCGTCAAAAAACTCCTCACTCAACAAGTAAGCGTTTTTATCTGCATCACACAACACGCCAAACTGAGAGGCGCTGCCGCCATCCCCGTACGGACGGTTTATCGCTTCCTGCAGAGAGTTTCTGCTCTCAGCAGAGCCAATCAGCTCACAGCTAAGGAGAGGGGAGGAGTCACTGACCTCCACTCCTCTGCTGCCCGCACACCTCCTCCTGCTGCTGCCGGGGGTCACACTCTGGGTCTGGGTCTGGGTCTGGTTCTGGATCTGGCTGGGGGTGGACTGGGTGTCCTGCTGTTGGAGACCAGGTCTCTGTTCTGCAGCTCTGGAGGGGACACACTCAACCACTCCTGAAGAGAGACGAGGCCAGAGAGAGAGAAAGAGAGAGAGAGAGAGAGAGAGAGAGAGAGAGAGAGAGAGAGAGAGAGAGAGAGAGAGAAAGAGAGAGAGAGAGGTTAACTTTACATTCATTAACTCTTTAACCTCTGTTACAAAGTGAAGAAGGGGGGCGTCCTGATCCTGATCCTAAACTATCAGACTGCAGCCGACCCTGGTAGAGCACCCGCTTGCAGGTTTTTAAGATCTACGACTCGTCTGTACTCACCATCATCCCTGATCAGCGACACCACATCCTCTTCCTCCTTCGACACTTTAACTCTCGAAATGTTCGCCTCCACCTTCTCCCCCTTCACCAGCGCCACCTCATCCAGCTCTGGATCCACCAGCTCCACATCCGAAGACTGCAGATGAAATCACATGAGACCACATTAGACCGGACTCAGGTTGTCAGGAGAGCAGGATTTCACACCCTGATTCTGGTTCAGACAGCAAACACTGATGCTTGTTTTGTGACCAGGGTTCTGAGTGTTGGTGACTCTGTTTCTGTGCAGGACTCTCTGCAGACAGTCTGCAGGTCTGAGTGAGAGCACAGAGACCTGCTCGCTCTCTGCAGCAGCTCTGGTTGATTGTTTTTATCTCTTTAGTGTTTTGGTTCTGTGGCACAGAAAAAAGGCAGTCTGAAGAACATGGAGTCAAAACGCATCGTGTGTCAGAGCCTACAGCTCTGCACTCATCCCGTCTGTCACAGTGAGTCAGGGGCCGAGGAGGACTGTGGTAAACTCACCTTTCTCTCTGCATGCTCAGAGTGGATCAGCTCAGTGCCTCCTGCAGCAGCTCCGCCCGTCCACACAACCACGTCCATCCGATCCCCAAAGCCCCCGTCTGTGAGACAGCAGAGAGGTCTGTTAGGGACTCAGAACACACATGATCCTCTTTGCTCTGCAGGAAGACAGAGAGAAGGAACTCTCGTCCAGAGTCATTTCATATTTAAAGAGTCTGTTAGAGACACTTCCAAAATCTCTCTCTCTCTCTCCAACACGGTCTCAGCAGATGTGTGTCTAACATGAGTCTGGTCCTGCTGGAGGTTTCTGCCTGTCAAAGGAAGTTTGTCCTTGCCACTGTAACTTGCTAAATGCTGCAAAGTGCTCTGCTCATGGTGGATTAAGATGAGATCAGACTGAGTCCTGTCTGTAAGATGGGACTGGATCTGATTCTGTCTTGATGTTGGGTCTTTATTAATAATGTATCGTATAGTGCGGTCTAGACCACTTTAGATTAACTTAAACATGAATGTAAACCTCATCAGGATGCTGAATGTTCACCTGCAGCTCACACCTCTCCCTCCTCTACCTGTGCTCTCCTCTGGGACTCACCTGTGCAGCTGGAGGTCGAGGCGGACTCCCGCAGCCGGTCTACAGCGGTGACCTGCACCCTGGTCCGGCTGCTGCTCCCCGCGGCCTCCCGGAGCCTCCTCTCGGCGTTGCCCCGCGCCATCTTGAGCTCCAGCAGGTGCAGCTTCCTCTTCAGGGCCCGGTTCTCCCGCTGACACTGGGACATCTGCAGGCTCACCACCGCGTAGTCATCGTCCACCAGCTTACAGATCTCCGCCACCGCCGCGTTAGCCAGCACCTCCATAATGGAGGCCAGCTGGGTCTGGAAGGCCAGGCGGCCCGACATGCTCCCCCAGGCGGGGCCCCGTCAGCGGCCGCGTCGCGTCACACGAGCCGGGAGTCTCCTCCGGCGGGAAGGAACCGAGAACCCGGTTTAAATGTTGAGGAGGGACAAAAAGAGCCGGGCTAAGGTGGCTCCTCTGCTCTCTACTCACCAGCTAAGACGACCCCCAGTCACTTCCGGTTCTTCCTTTGTTGTTGTCTTCTCCAGTCAGTGCGCGTGTCTGCCCCCTACAGGCCGCACGTGGTACTGACACCGAGGAGTGACACAGGTAGGTAGGTGGGTACAGGTACAAACTGCTTTCTTCTTCTTCTTCTTCTTCTTCTTCTTCTTCTTCTTCTTCTTCTTCTTCTTCTTCTTCTTCTTGGTACATTTGGAATTCATTTAGATAAACAATCCAACCAAAAGTTATGTTATTTATTGAAAAGGAAATTGGAATGGATTTAATTTTCACTTTTAACCATTCATGGATATCAGTCCAGAAGGTTTTCACAGTTTGGCATGAGAAGAAAACACGGTCCTTCGACTCCACTTCATTTTCACAAAGGGGGCATAAATTGTCTTAAATTTTAAAGCATACACAGAGTAATTCTTTAGAAGGATAAATATTGATCTTAATTTTAAAGTGTGTGTCTTTTGCTTTGGGTGGTAAAGGGAATGCGAGATACATCGTTTTTCCGATAAATTTTGGTCAATTTTGTGTAAAATATAATTCCTGTTCTGTCTACCTGGGAATAGTATTTCATTAAGATTATTTCTTATTCATTTATTATTTCATTTTTTTAAATCTAGGACTGACAATCCTTGAATGGAGAATGAAGGTAGTTGTGGAGCTATTCTTTGGTGTGTCATTATATTTTTTGTTAGGATAACAAATAGTTCGGGGAAGTGCTTTGTGGAGTTTAATAAAATTTGATTTGGGGGGGTTGAAATAATTCTTGCCACAGAATTGTTCATAATTCAGAAGATTACCATCTGTATCCATTAAGTCATTTACAAACCATATGTTTCTCTGAGGCCAGTCTGCATAGAATAAAGATTTGTTAATATATCTGCTATTCCACAGAGTGACGTTATGGGGTGAAAAGTTGTGTATGTATAACATCTTCCAGTATAACAGTATCTGATCACTGTTTGATCCACCTCATCCCTATCTACAGGCAGAAATTAAAATCTGCAAAGCCTGTAGTGAAGACAGTAAAGAAGTGGACGGACGAGTCAAGGGAGGAGTTAAAGGCCTGTTTTGACTGTACTGATTGGAGCGTCTTTGAAGCTGCAGCCACAGACATACATGGACTTTGTGACACTGGGACATCCTACATCAGTTTTTGTGAGGACCTGTGTGTGCAGACCAAAACATTCTGCACATTCAACAGCAATAAACCTTGGTTCACTGGAAAACCGAGGAAGCTCCGTCAGGCCAGGGACGGTCTGTCTAAGGGAATCAGGGCAGCAAAGAGGGGCTACTCTGAGAGGTTGAAGAAACAGTTTTCTGCCAATGATCCTGCGACAGTGTGGAGTGGTCTGCAACATGCCACCAACTACAGGAGACCATCCCCCCACCCTGAGGAGAACCCCCTTCTGGCTGAGGAGCTTAGTCTGTTTTACTCCAGGTTTGAAAAGGACCGTTCCACCACTCTCATTCCTTTCACACCCCTCACCCACCTCAATGATAAAGGACTACCTGTCCCCCTTGACACTCCCACCCCTCCCCTCTACACCCCCTCCATTAAGGGTCTGTGAAGAGGACGTGTGCCTGCTGTTCCAGAAACAAAAGACCAAGAAGGCTCCAGGACCTGATGGTGTGTCTCCCTCATGTCCGAGAGCCTGTGCTGATCAGCTGGTCCCCATCTTCACCAGGATCTTCAACAGATCTCTGGAGCTGTGTGAGGTCCCCTCCTGCTTCAAACGCTCCACCATCATCCCTGTCCCCAAGAAACCCTCCATCACAGGACTGAATGACTACAGGCCTGTTGCCCTGACATCTGTAGTCATGAAATCCTTCGAACGGCTGGTGTTGAGCCACCTGAAGGACATCACAGGACCCCTGCTGGACCCCCTGCAGTTTGCCTACCGAGCAAACAGGTCTGCCGAGGATGCAGTCAACATGGGACTGCACTACATCCTACAGCACCTGGACTCTGCAGGGACGTACGTAAGGATCCTGTTTGTGGACTTCAGCTCAGCGTTCAACACCATCGTACCTAACATTCTCCACCAGAAGCTCTCCCACCTCTCTGTGCCAGCCCCCACCTGTCAGTGGGTCTCCAACTTCCTGACAGACAGGGCACAGCAGGTGAGGCTGGGGAGTATCACATCCAGCACACGGACAGTCAGCACTGGCTCCCCTCAGGGGTGTGTGCTCTCCCCACTGCTCTTCTCCTCTATACAAACGACTGCACCTCTGGGAACCCCTCTGATAAACTCCTGAAGTTTGCAGACGATACCACCATCATCGGTCTCATCCAGGATGGTGATGAGGCCACACACAGACGGGAGGTGGAACAGTTGGTCCTTTGGTGTGGCCAGAACAGTCTGGATCTGAACCCACTCAAGACTGTGGAGATGACAGTGGACTTTAGACGAAACCCCCCTCACCATCCTCAACCACATTGTGGCTAGTGTGGACAACTTCTGGTTCCTGGGATCTACTATCTCCCAGGACCTAAAGTGGACCTTCCACATAGACTCAATCAGGAAGAAGGCACAGCAGAGGCTGTACATCCTCAGACAGCTCAGGAAGTTCAACCTGCCCCGAGAACTGCTCATCATCTTTTACACCTCCATCATCCAGTCTGTCCTGTCTCTCTCCATCACTGTTTGGTTTCCCTCTGCCTCCAAACGTGACAGGCACAGACTGCAGCGCACAGTCAGGTCTGCAGAGAAGATCATTGGAGTCAGCCTGCCCTCCATCTAGGACTTGTACCAGTCCAGGACCAGGAAGCGGGCCAGTAACATCTCTGCAGACCCCTCACACCCTGGACACTCACTTTTCAAACTCCTCCCCTCCGGTCGGCGTTACAGAGCTCTGTACACAAAAACATCCAGACACAGGAACAGTTTCTTCCCCCAGGCCGTCACACTGATGAACACTTAACACTGTGTCATAAACCAGCTACTCATCGACAGAGCCATCTTCATCCTTGCACTATTGCACATTATTATGTTTGTCTATTGTTTCTTTTTATTGCACTTGTGCTTTTTGTACTCATATATATACTTTTTATTAGTACTTGATTTCTAGTGTTTGTCTATTTATGTTTGTACAGGGAGTACGCAAAAAATACCGGAGTCAAATTCTTTGTATTCTTGAGATACATTGTGAATAAATTTCTGTCTGATTCTGATTCTGATTTGTTTGTGAAATTCTGACAGTGAAACAGATCATTTTTTAATAGTGTAGTCTGCTGTCAGCAGAAACGTCAAGCCTCCAACTTTGTTAAATATATGATTTGGGATCCATGTTCAAGTGTTATTGTCCCTGGATGATCTCAGTCTGTGGTTCCAGTCTTCTCCACAGACTGCAGATCTTTAGTGAACACAATGTTTGATGATCTAGTTTTACCGTAATGATCATAAAGTATTCACTAAGTCGCTCCTCATTTAATGTGCGCGTTTACTCTGCTTTTTACGGTAAAGGAAGACCGGTAACCGGAAACACTCTGTGTGTGTCCGTGTTTCTGGTAGCGGACTCAGAGGGTCCGGTCCTCAGGAGGACTCCAGCTTGACTATCTGTGCGGTGCGGACAGGATGGCGGGCTCGCTGGACTTCCAGACCCAGCTGGCCTCCATCATGGAGGTGCTGGCCAACGCGGCGGTGGTGGAGATCTGCCAGCTGATGGAGGACGGCTTCTCCTCCCTCAGGATGGAGATCTCACGGAGCCAGCGGGAGAACCGGGTCCTGAAGAGCCGGATCAGGCTGCTGGAGGCTCGGTCCCGCCCGTCTCTGGTGGTCACCTGCACCCGGACAGGTGAGCGTGCACCACCTTACTCTGATCTGCTGGGTCAGGACGCAGACTGCAGAACCTCAGGTGATGTTAAAGGAGCAGTCTGTGCTCTGTGTGTGTGTGTGTGTGTGTGTGTGTGTGTGTGTGTGTGTGTGTGTGTGTGTGGGTGGGTGGGTGGGTGGGTGGGTGCGCGCGTGTTCATGCGTGTGTGAGTGAGAGGAAAGAAACCCACAAGACTTTAGATCCACTCACGAACCCACGAGGAAGACTTTATACTGTATTATTACAGGAGACGGAGGATCGACCTATGATCCAGCAGCACTGCAGACACAAAGTGACGCACCTTTAAGAGCATGTAGTAACCTAAGACTCCTGTGATCTCTTTAAACAGATCAGCTGAAAGAGGGAACCGTCCAGACCTGCAGACAGGAGAGGTCAAAGGTCAGTGCTGCTCTCAATCAATCAATCTTTATTTGTATAGCAACAAATCACAACAAATGTTATCTCAAGGCGCTTTTACACACAGAGCAGGTCTAGACCACTCTATGTCAAATTATGAACAGAGACCCAACACCAAGACAGGATAAGACTCAGTCTGACCCCACCTTAATCCACCATGAGCATTATACCTCACAGTATTTAGCTAGTTACAGCGGGGAGGAAAAACTTCCTTTAACAGGCAGAAACCTCGAGCAGAACCAGACTCATGTTAGACACATCTGTTGAGACCGAGTTGGGTCTGAAAAGAGGGATTGAGGAGAATAAGAGAGAGAGGGAGCGGTGATAGTGATGAGACGAGTAGTAGTAGCTGCTGCCGCTGGAGTCCCGCACGTCCGTTTCAGCTGGAGTCTGGAACGTCCACAGCAGGAGGACGTCTACGGCAGCTCAGAGGAACCTACGAGACAAGGGAGCCCAGGGACTCCAGAAAAGTCTATGATTAGTAACTTTAATGGGACAGGGAGAGTTAAAGTAAGTGATGTGGGGGTTTGGGGGAGATAGGATCCCAGTGTGTCAGTATGTCAGTTCCCCTGGTAGTCTAAGCCTATAGCAGCATAACTAGCTGGTCCAAGCCTGATCCAGCTCTAACTATAAGCTTTATCAAAAAGGAAAGTTTGAAGCCTACTCTTAATCTCAGCTTCATCAACTCATCAACTCATCATCATCATCATCATCATCATCATCATCACAGAGGATCCAGGAAACAGGAGCATGCAGGAGGGTCCCGTCAGCTCCATGACCCTGACTCCTGTTTGTGTTTGTCAGCAGCTGGTGGTGGCAGAGCAGGGGGCAGAGCCACACACGGTTGTAATGGAGCAAGGGGTTGGGCCACATCTGGTTGTTGTGGAGCAGGGGGCGGAGTCACATCTGGAGATGATAAAGAAAGAGAGTGAGGAGGAGGAGCTGAGCAGCTGCAGAGAGGACCATCAGAGTGCTCCTCCCAGCGGCAGCCGTAAGTCTCATACACTCTGTCTGTCTGTCTGTCTGTCTGTCTTTCTGTCTGTCCATCCATCCATCCGTCTGTCAGTCAAATCCTGATATGAAGAAATCTGAGCTTCAGAGTCTCTCTCTCTCTCTCTCTCTCTCTCTCTCTCTCTCTCTCTCTCTCTCTCTCTCTCTCTCTCTCTCTTCAGGGGACCCGTCCACCCTCTCTCCAGCTGCAGACGTTGACCCCCCTCCCACTGTGGACCAACAGACCCCTGCAGGCAAAGAGGACCAGGACTCTGTCAGAACTGATGGGCAGGGTCAGTACTGTGACCCTGCACACCTGATTCTCTGTGGATCTGGTCCTCACAGAGTCCATGTGACTCAAGACCGGGTCAGAGAGGAGGACCAGCACGCTGTGGACCTCAGAGAGCCTCTGTGTGCTGAGTCCATCAGGAACAAAGACCCTGATGAAGAGGAGGTGCTGATGAAGACTCTGGACTCCCTGAAAGGTCTTTGTGCAGCAGACTGGAGGGGGTCAGAGGTCAAAGAGGAGGGTGCGGGGTCAGTGTGTGTGGACTCCTCCTCCTTTGACGAGCTCTTCTCCTCTCTGGATGTTGCTCACTCCTTGACGGCTCCCCGCTCTTCAGACCAAGTCCTGGACCCGGAGGAGCCGTTGTCCTCCTCCACAGTCCAGCTCCTCAGCAGCTCCCTGTCAGGCCCTGCCCCCAGCTCCTCCCTCTATAACTCCTCCCCCTCCTGCAGCTTGCAGCGAGCATTCAGGTGTCAGCACTGCAGCCGGGTCTTCTCCTCCAGCAGAGACCTTGTGGTGCACCAGCGCTACCACACCGGGGAGCGGGTCTACACCTGCCTGGTGTGCAGGAAGCCCTTCATCAGCCCGCACCGGCTGAGAACGCATCAGCGCGTGCACACGGGGGAAAAACCCTTCAGCTGCTCTCACTGCGGGAGGCGCTTCTCACAGTCCTCCCACATCAAGAGACACATGAGCGTGCACACGGGCGAGCGGCGCTACAGCTGCAGCCTGTGTGGGAAACGCTTCTCTCAGGCTTGCAGCCTCAAGGTGCACCAGGCGGTCCACACTGGGGAGAAACCGCACCGCTGCTCCCAGTGTGGGAAGAGCTTCTCTCTGCTGGGAAACCTGGTCCGCCACCAGAGCGTCCACAGCAGCAGGTGAACTCTGAGGACACCAGGAGGGACAGAGGGGGGCGGGGCTTAACAGGACACCTACGGGTCTTTGAAGAGCGAGGAGAGTCACACCTTTTAGGTCCTCATTACGTGAGTTGTCCCCTGACAGGAACCTTGCAGACCTCTCAGGTGTTCTGGTCTCAGGTGTGTTTCTGTCCCTGGGGTCAGACTGCTCACAGCCTCCTCTCTTGTTTTTAATCCGTGATGTTTAACCTCTGGTGTTTGAGCCTCTTTGATTTTAACGTCTTGATGGTTTTTAAACGTCCTCTTCTCTCCTAGTCTTCACGTCTCGTGTGAACTTGTTGATGCTGAAATAAACTTTAGAATAAACTTGCCTCGTCCTTTCTGTTTGTGTCTCTTCTGTTTTCGTAGCATCCTCAGGTCCCGGGACTCCATGGTTGGGGTCTTACCTGGAGAGACTGAGTACAGGTAAAGAACAGAGTCCTGCAGCTGTCAGCATCAGACGGATGCTTGTCACACCTGTATGAACCTTCTTAAACATGAAACACTTACAGACCCTCACCCTGTCCTCACCTGTCGTCAGTTTAACAGTAAGCTTCTCTGTAACAGGAAGTCCTCCCCCGTTTGCTCTGATGGATTAGAGTCTGCAGGATCTTGACCTTCAGCGTGATGTGCTCAGAGTTGGTGAGTCTCAGGTGATGGATGCAGGATGTTTAAAGAGAGAACAGAAACAGGTGTTTGGATCAGTTCAGCATCACCTGACACTGAAAGGCCCAGGTCCTGGTCCTGATGACCCTGATGGTCTTGGTCCTAATAGACTCATCCTAACTAACCCCTCCCCAGTGTATGCCCAGATAACATAATCTGCCCTCCCCTCTTCACTGCCCCAGATCCTGATGGTCCTGATGGTCTTGATGGTACTCACCCCCTCCCCAGAGTACACCTGGAGTCCTGTGTCACTCTCTGATGAACACAAAGTTTATTGATGTTTGTTGTTGTTTGTAGTTTTGTTTGTTGTTTGTATTAGAATAAAGTCTGAACTTCCTCCCTGTGATGTGAGACCTCTCATGTAAGTCTGAGCACTGAGGGGTGACTTACTGACTGATGATCACATGAAGCCTCAAATTAAGCCTGCTGCTGAGGGCTGATGCCCAACAACAAACCCACGTCATCAGAGCGCGACTCTCAGAAACATCCCAGCCGATCCCAGCAGACAGGCGTCGGTGTGTTTGATGTCCGCGGTCACACAGAGGCGCGTGGATCTGATCACCGCCGCGCCCCGCAGCCGCATCCCGCCGCGCGCACAGCTCCCCGCGCACGCACAGCCACGCACGGACACGCACAGCTGGCGGTGATGGCGGACTGTGTCGGCTTCCAGGCGCAGATCGCCTCCATCATCGAGATCCTGGCGAACTCCGCGGTGATGGAGATCTGCAAGCTGGTGGAGGACGGGTACGCGGCACTGCGCGTGCAGATGGAGGAGGAGCGTGTGAGGAGCGAGCAGGAGAAACGAGGCCTGCGGGACAAACTGCGGGACGTTGAGGTGAGGATGAGGAGCTGCGAGAGGAAGATGAGGAGACGGAGTCAGCACGCGCTGCATTTCAGGGCGACGGCAGGTAAACAGGAGGGGGGATCTGACACAGAAACACAAGTGCACACGTGCACACACGTGCACACACACATCATTGAAACAGACAAACATTTAACACACATGTGCACACACACACACGCACACTTGAAACACACATAGACATGTGCACACATACACACACACACACACACACACTCTGGAAACACGTACACACATAGCACACACGCACACACACAAACACACTTGAAACAGAAACATTTAACACACGTGTACACACAAACACACAGCACACACACACACATACTTGAAACAGAAACATTTAACACATACACTTGAAACACATACACACATGTGCACACACACACACACACACACACATGAAACAGACAAACATTTAACACACACACACACTTCAAACACACACGTGCACACACACTTGAAATAGACAAACATTTAACATACACACAGTGTTATCAGTGTAACTTGCAGAGAGCCTCTGATTCAGGATCTTTGAGGTTTATAGCAACATGTTAATCAGTGATCTTTGTTTTCAGCACCTGATGATCTTCCTCCTCCTCCTCCTCCTCCTCCTCTTCCTCTTCCTCCTGCCTCCTGTGAAGACAAACTCCTCCATCACATCTCAAAGGTAAAACCTGCTGAGTGTGTTCAGGTACCGTCTGAAGCTCTCCACACACCTGACAGTCTGTTCCAAACAAAGACCCTGAATGAAAAGTGTTCTGTGTGTGTGTGTGTGTGTGTGTGTGTGTGTGTGTGTGTGTGTGTGTGTGTGTGTGTGTGTGTGTGTGTGTGTGTGTGTATATATGTGTGATGTGTGATGTGTGTCAGCAAGAGGACTCTGGAGTGTTTCTGCAGGTGAAGCAGGAGAAGGAGGACAGAGAGGACTGTAACCTGGACCTGAAGGTGGAGGTGAACATCAGGGCGGAGTGTGGTCTGTCTGCAGGTGAGAGATGATGTCATCACATGCTGATTCTCTGACTGTGTTTCAACAAACAAGAACACACTCATCAGAGTTATCATGGGAACCAAACTCTGTCAATAAGAACATCCTTTGAAGGGTTTAGTCCTCTTAGAGACGATCCAGACTTTTTATGACTCAGCATCCTGATGATGCGACTGCAACATCCCTGTAGTCAGATTATTCTGACCTTCCAGGGCTGCAGTCAGATTACTATGACCTCACAGAGCTGCAGTCAGATTATTCTGACCTTCCAGGGCTGCAGTCAGATTACTATGACCTCACAGAGCTGCAGTCAGATTATTCTGACCTTCCAGGGCTGCAGTCAGATTACTATGACCTCACAGAGCTGCAGTCAGATTATTCTGACCTTCCAGGGCTGCAGTCAGATTACTATGACCTCACAGGGCTGCAGTCAGATTATTCTGCCCTTCCAGGGCTGCAGTCAGATTACTATGACCTCACAGAGCTGCAGTCAGATTATTCTGACCTTCCAGGGCTGCAGTCAGATTACTATGACCTCACAGAGCTGCAGTCAGATTATTCTGACCGCACAGGGCTGCAGTCAGATTGTTTTTTTGACGTGACTTGTTGAGATTAGAAATCCTTCCTGTCCTCTCTCTAACTCGGTCCTTCCTGTCCCTCTGCAGCCCTGGAGCCCAATGAAGAGACCCCCTCCAGAGACATTGTTCTTGATCAAAACATCACCTCCCCCTCCTCCTCCTCCCAGCCCCCTTCCTCCCCCCCAGAAGCCTCCATGGACCTGACCTGCAGGTCTCGAGCCAAACGTAAGTCCTCCAAACCTGTGATGAACAGTGTGACGTTGGGTGGGGGCGTCGCAGCCCCTGAGACGGGTCTGACAGACGGAGCTCTGAAACCAGAGGTTCAGACTGATGATGCTGCGGATGAAGACACCCCCCCCTCCCAGCTGTCGGCCCCCCCGGACTCAGATGAGCCGAGCCCGGAGCGGCTTGCCGGTCTTGGTCTAGACCTGGCCTGGATGCAGGAAAGGGTCAGCCATCTTGGAGCAGCATATGCGGTGGCTCAGCTGGGACTAAACTCAGAGACGGGTCACCCCTCCACCTTCCCCTCACAGGGCGGGGCAGACAGTCTGGATGGCCCCCCCACCATGCTCTTCACAGGTGGAGCTCATGAGATAGCTGCTTTCGCCGCCTCCTTCGACATGGCCGCCGCCGCCGCTGCAGCTGCTGTGGTAGCTGCACCTCCTCCACCACCTCCTCCACCCCCCCTCCCCACAGCTCCTCCTGCCCCCCCCACCAGCCAGAGGAGGCCTTACAGGACCGGCGCTACAGCTAAAGAGCCTGCCGTGTGTGCCGTGTGTGGTCGGGTCTTCCCTAGCGGCACCGCCCTGGAGCTGCACCAACGAGTCCACACGGGGGAGAGACCGTACACCTGCCCCCACTGCGGGAAAGGCTTCGCTCAGCCCAACAACCTGCGTGTGCACCTCCTTATCCACACGGGGGAACGGCGCTATCGCTGCTCACTGTGCGGGAAGAGCTTCATCTCGTCCAGCCACCTGAAGAGACACCGCACCGTTCACACGCAGGAGAAACCGTACAGCTGCTCGCGCTGCGGACAGTCCTTCAGCCAAATGTGCAGCGTTCGACGACACCGGCAGCAGTCCCAGTGTGGACTGTAGACAAAAGGGGGGTGGGAGGTAATCTGGATCAGAACCTGGACCAGTCTGAGCCCACTCTCCGATGCTGGGCTGGGTCTTCAGACCAGAGAGGTTTGTGTAGAGCAGAGTGAACTGAACCGGTCTGAGAGTCAGACTGAGGATACGAGTGCCTGAGACTGTTACAATCACATCCATCAGTGAGCAATGCTGTCTGTCACACACACACACACACACACAAACACACCACACACACTCACACACACACACACACAGAAAAACACACACACACACACACACACACACACCAAACACACACACGTCCAGTTGGAGGTCGTACCTGTTGAAACAGAGTGCCTCCTCCCACTCTGATCCGTTCAGAGTCTCAGAGATCCTCAGCAGAGCGAGATTTTGATTTTGGAGTTTCCTTTGTAAAGTCAGCAGAGATGTTAGCATTGTTAGCTTAGCTCAGTAAAAACAGAAACAAATAAACATTCCAACCAGAGCTGTTCACAGGTCTGCACAGAGGACCTGACTAGACCCAGACTAGTTCAGTTTACGTCCATGCCAGATGAGGCTAGACTTCACAGCAGCTCACATCAACAACAAACAACAACCACAATCAATCTTTATTTATAAAGCGCCAAACAGAGCAGGTCTAGATTGTACTCAATGTTCTATTATTAACAAAGACCCAACACCAAGACTGGATCAGATCCAGGCCCATCTTACAGACAGGACTCAGTCTGATCTCATCTTAATCCACCATGAGCAGAGCACTTTGCAGCATTTAGCAAGTTACAGTGGCAAGGACAAACTTCCTTTAACAGGCAGAAACCTCCAGCAGGACCAGACTCATGTTAGACACACATCTGCTGAGACCGTGTTGGAGAGAGGGATAGAGGGAGATGAAGAGAGAGAGAGAGAGATGATAGTGGTTAGATGGATAGTAGTAGTTGTAGCAGCTGGAGTCTGGCACGTCCACAGCAGCAGAGATCCAGAGGAACCTACGAGACAAGGGAGCTCAGGGACTCCAGAAAGGTCTATGGTTAGGAACTTTAATGGGACAGGAAGAGTTAAAGTAAGAGACAGGCAGAGAGAGGAGAGAGAGGGAAAGACTGGATCCCAGTGTGTCAGTTCCCCTGGCAGTCTAAGCCTATAGCAGTCTGAGCATATAGCAGTCTACGCCCATAGCAGCATAACTAAGAGCTGGTCTAAGCCTGATCCAGCTCTAACTATAAGCTTTATCAAAAAGGAAAGTTTGAAGCCTACACTTAAAAGTAGAGGGGGTGGCCTCCCGGACTCTGACTGGTAGATGATTCCAAAGAAGAGTGGCCTGATAACTGAAGGCTCTACCTCCCATACTACTTTTGGAGACTTTAGGTACGATGAGCAGGCCTGCATTTTGGGAGCGTAGTTTTCTGGAGGAGTAATAGGGCGCCATGATCTCTTTAAGATAAGAAGGATTTTAAATTCTATTCAACATGTGAACACCAACACCACCATCACCTGTGTTCACTGTCAGCGGGGCTCATCACACCCTGTCTCTGAGTAAACCAGCTCCATAAATCCTGGACCTCCAGGTGCGAAGAAGCCAGTATCACTTGTCTCTGTTAACCCAGACCTCCTGCTTCACTGAGCATGCTCACAGAAAAGAGGGCGTGTATCATGTCACATGACACTTCATCACAAAAAGAACAGTCAGACAGAACGTGTCCTGAGACGGTTTGATTTACCTGAGGCAGGTGAATACAGAGGCTCTGTGAAATGACTGTAACATCCCGGCTTCACATGTTTCTATAATCAGATTATATGAGCTTTGGATCTCGCCTGTCCACAGAGAACATGGACAGGTACACCCCTCAGGTGATGAGCATGCTCAGTGATACCAAACTAAAGAATAAGACCCTTGCACCCCGAGTCTTTGTGCTAAGCTAGGCTAACCTTCAGACTGTTATTAAATTATTCTGAACTCTTCCTCTGAGGCACTTTAACTGCTCCCCTCACCTGGTGGAGACTGACAGGTGTTTAAAGGTAACCTGTGCTGGCAGGTCGGCTCTGTCTTGTCATGATTGTGTCAAAGACTCTCTGTCTCTCTGAATGTCACTTTATCACATGAACTCATCCAACAGGATCTTAAGGAGAGGTGTGACGTCACAGTCCTCCCCTCCAGCTGCAGTGTTGTCTCTGTCCCAGGTGAGAGCCTGAGGTGTGTCCAGGTCAGACCCTGAGGCATGTCCAGGTCAGACCCTGAGGTGTGTCCGTCTGTGTGACGTCAGTCTTTGTTCTCCGTGAGGTATCAGAGTGTAAAAAGATGTAAAGTATATATATATGAGTATCTATATCAGAGAGTTGTGTTTGTGTGTGTTGGATGTTGTTGGCAGTAGCTCAGTGTTGCACATGAAACCTGATGTTTGGCCTTTCAGTCCTGACGTGTTCACGTGTTTTAACGATGTCATTAAACATGAACCAGGTTTACAACCAGACTGATCTCTGAGTCATCGATGACCTCACGCTGTCCTCAGGTCTGATTATGAGTCCGTGTGACAGGAGAGAGAGGAGCGCTCTATAATTCCATTTTTTGTGATGTTAACTTGGAAGATAACCCTAACTTTTCGTGGGACATCTTTCAAGCTGTCGACATATAAAATGTAAATAAATATGTCATAAAGCAAACAAAGCTAACACCATCAACATAATTTAAAAACATCATGACACAGTTCAACAGGAGAAAATCTATTTATTTAATTAATAATTATGTTTCTTCAAAGCACAAATATTTCACTAAATACAAAAAGTTCCCTGAATATAAAAGTCTAACCTGTATCAGTTTATCATCACTTCCTGTTTCTGATTCTGATTCAGGCTGAGGTGTCCAGGTGTGTCCAGCTGTGCCTCCTTTACCTGAGACCTGATAGGCTGAGAGTAGTGTTTAATCTGCATCCCTCTCTCATGACTCAGGTTGCCCATGTGAGCAGGAAGTGATGTTTACTGTAATGTTATTCTACACTGAGTGAAATGTTTGTGAAGCTGACCTTCAGGGCCACCGTACACCACGGGAGAGACCGGTCTGTCCCAGGTGTCCCCCTCTGACTCCGCCCCCTCTTCCTGCTCTCTGGGACTCTAAATGAACGTCATTCTGTGTTGAAGAAGAAACTAAACTCATCAGTGTTTACTGAGGGAACCAATCAGCTTTGGAGGACCACAGACTGATCAGACCTGAGTCTGGTCCTCCTGCTTCAGAACTGGATCAGACCAGAGTCTGGTCCTCCTGCTTCAGGAATGGATCAGACCAGAGTCTGGGCCTTCTGCTTCAGGACTGGATCAGAGGGCTTTGACCCGACTCAGAGGTCTGAACAGACCACATGAAGACTCGATTGGTATTATTATCATTCACTTCTATTAATCAATAACCTGATCAATCATTAGTCCTTTTTATCAAACAAGCTCCTGTTGGTCTCAGTCCCTCTGGGATCTGGTCTTCCTGGTCCTGGTTGTCAATTCGTTAAGAAAACAGATGCTGAAGTGGATCTGCATGACGTCACAGACTTTGGACCAGAAGTGTCCCGTGAGCCGCTGGAAGAGGTGGAACCGGGCCAGATGGAGGTCCAGCAGCTTCAGACCCACGAACCCGCAGCAGGACAGCACCGCCAGCAGCAGGTACCTGCGCGTGCGCGCGTCCCCGTGGGTCAGCTGCACGCGGACCCCTTTATACACTGCCACCAGCACGTGACCGCCGAGCGCCGCCTCGAAGCCGCGCTCGTGCAGCAGCGCAAGTCCGTAGCTGAGGACGGAGAGCAGCTCGAGCGCTGCCGCGTGCCACACGCGCCACCCCTTGGGCCCACGCTCTATGAAGCAGATCCAGACTAGAACCCACGCAAATATTGGTAACGTGACCCACTGGTCCAGCACCGCGGGAGCGCGCTGCAGCACCGCCAGGCGCGCCCACTGCACAGGCGCGTAAAAGATGGACATGAAGGCGAATACCTGTCTCAGGTAGCGGCCCTGTTCCGGTTCCGCGATGTCACTGTCCCGGAGCAGCCAGTAGAGTCCCGTTACGGCGTACAGCAGGTTGACCAGACAGTTACAGGGCATCGCGAGGAAGGGGGGAAGGTGATCCACGCGCTGCTCTGCATAATGATCATAAGACAGATCCACCGCGACCGCGTCAAACAGGCGGCAGCGCGTCAACAGGGCGCAGAGCGCGAGCGGCAAAGTCACGTGAAGCAGAGCGGATAACATCACAGCTGATCGATAAACTTGATCACAGAAAAACCAAACACTCAAGACTTCCTGAGAGTCTATAGAGTACCCGCGCGGGGTTGTTCCGGGTTCCTATTTTTTCTTCTTCTCTTGAGTTCACTACAGAACCACAAACTCACAACTACAGGTGTGTACCGCCACCTGCTGTCTACTGCAACGCACTCATGAGGGCACACAACCGGAAGAGTCCAGCTGTAGACCTTCATGATCCGGATCAGAACTCTTCTAGAGATCTTTCTCTTTAGACTGCAGACAGCAGGGGGCGCTGCACTGAGCCGCTCACATCTCCTGCAGGAGTTCACTTTGTTCACCCAACAAGAGACAGAATCACATTTCTGTCTTTATTTTATTATCAATGATCAATATTACACAAAATAAAACCTTTAAATACAGAATTCAAACTCTTCACATTCAAACTGTGTCCAAAGTCTCAGAACTGCAGGTGAACTCGGGACTGACGAGCACGAAGCAAACGATCACAGAGACGCTGATCTCAGAGCCAATCAGACGCCTTCTCCTAACAAACACTCAGCGCACAGCTCCTCCTCTTCCTCCTCCTCAGCTCCTCCTATCTTCTCTTCGTTCCTCCAAACCCTGACAGACAGAGAGGTGGAGTGAGTGACAGGTACAGCTCAGGTGTGTGAGGGCTTCAGTAACATGAGGTGTGTACCTGAGGCAGTGCGGGTCCCAGAGGAGGAGGGCCCGGGTGCAGGAGGTGCTCTGCTGCTGCTGTTGAATGTGGGGAAGTTGGGCTGATTCCTGCAGAACACGCACGCACGAACACACACAAACACACGCACACACATCAGTGTTCAGGTATCAGGGAGTGAACAAGTGTCTGTATCCTCTCTGATTGGCTCTCACAGCAGACATGACGCCAGGAGGAAAAACTCAGAACAGAGAACTCCTGATCAAAGATTGAATTGAGCTTTATCAAATACTCTCCTTCTCTCCTCCTCTCTGTCTCTCCTCCTCTCTGTCTCTCCTCCTATCCTTCTCTCCTCTTCTCTTCTCCCTCTCCCCTTCTCTCCTCTCCTCTCTCCTCCTCTCTCTCTCCTCCTCTACTCTCCCTCTCTCCTCCTCTTCTCCTCTTCACTGACCTCCGACCTCCGAACAGATATCCCAGCAGGCCCCCTGTCCCCATGCCGCTCAAGAAGCTTCCTCCTACACCTGGGCCTGGAGCTGCTCGGCGTCCTGGGTACTGTGGTCCCTGAGTGTAGTCACTATGGAAACCATAGGAGGGGTTCCCCCCGGGAGAGCCTGATAGAGAGAGAGAGAAAGAGAGAGAGAGCAAGTGAACAGGTTGTACACAAACACCTCCTCTGTTTCGTCTCATGTGCAGCTTGTAACACTGAGGGGTGAGATGGTGAATCTGAGTGTGTGAGCTCTCTCACCTGTGTAGTCCGGTTTGAATCCCGGAGGAGGGGGTCCAGTGTTGAAGCCTTGCTGGTTGTCATGATAACCGGTCTGCCCCCCATTCTGCCCCCCGTCCTGCCCCCCCTGGGCGGCGTCCGTGTTCCCACTGAGGAAGAGCTTGTAGACGAGGAAGGCTAAAAGCAGCAGCACGATGGGGACCAGCAGACTTGTAGAGTCCTCCCCGCCTGACGACGACGACCTCTGACCCTGCTGATGGCTTTGACCGTTTCCATGGAAACCACTGAAGAAACTGGAGGCAAAGCCCCCCAAATCTGACAGACATACACACACACACACACACACACACACACACACACACACATCAGATTTACTCCTGGTGTGGACATAAGCTTCAGAATGTCTCAGATCTCCTCCTCCTCCTCTTACCTTCAAAGCCCTTGGACCCCCCTGCTGACCCCCTCTTCGCCCTGCGTCCCTCCTCCGTCAGCTCCAGAGTGAACTCCAGACCACATGACCCGCGCAGGATGTTAGGATCATCAGGGTGACTGAACCCCTCGCAGCTCACCTCCACACGGCCGAACCTGAATGCAGCATCCATGTCTGTCCTGCACTCCCACTGAGTAGACAGGGAGACAGCACACGCACACACATGCACGCACGCAAGCACACGCACACACACACACACACACACACACACACACACACATTATATTAGTAAACATTAGCCTGAGGCCCTGTTCACACCTGGTTTCATCAGGTGGGCTGATTTAAAGGGGGTTCAGACACAGAGGGTGGGAGCAGCTGACTTCAGACTGACGTGATGCCAACAAGTGAACCTCTGATCAGGAGGCCCTTCCTGTGGTCTGATCCAGGTCACAGACACCTCTCAGACTCTGTTGGTCCTTTATCAGATCAGCTGATTGATAAACAAAACAACGTACAACACACCCACAGGTGGCCCCTCCCCCCTCACCTGGACGTCCACTCCATCCCAGCCCTTGTTCTGACACTGGACCACCTCGGGCATGAAGGCCTGGCAGCCAGCCGAGCCCCCCACACACTTCAGCTGAGGGACAGGGCTGGAGCGCCGCGCTGTGGTGTAGCGGTCTCTGTACAGGGTCAGGACCTGAACGTCCCGCAGCAGCACGCCACCTTGAGTCAGAGAATGAGAGCACAGGATGATGTTACTCATTCAAGTTTCAGCCAAGTTTACAGAAAACAGTTCAGGCTTAATTTAGATCAGGATACATCAGAGTCAGGCGTCATTTAGACCCTGATACATCAGAGTCCATCATCACTTCCGGTTTCTGTTCAGATGAATGATAGAAATAACACCAACCCCAGGGACTGTGTGTGTGTGTGTGTGTGTGTGTGTGTGTGTGTGTGTGTGTGTGTGTGTGTGTGTGTGTGTGTGTGTGTGTGTGTGTGTTTGTGTGTGCACGCGTGTGTTTGTGTGTGCACGCGTGTGTGTGCCTGTTGATGATGTTTGATGAAAGATAAACTTTATTCTCAGTGTTGCAGAGTTAGCTTCCGGATGCTAACGGGCTAAGATAACGTTACAAAGGTCGTGAAATGAAACGAACCTTCGTTCCAGCTCCGGGTTCCCTCCACCAGCAGCAGGAGGAACGCGGCTGTAATCAGGGGCTTCATTGGTCCCGACAGGTTGTTCTCGCTATGAATAAATAAAACTATCTTTGTTTTAAATACGAACAGGATGCAAACGTCCCACACCGAGAGCCTTCACTTCCGGGTTCCGTTATCTGCTGTTGTTGTTCTCGTCAACCAATGAGGAGCGGGCACGCCTCGCACAGAGCTGGTGCGAGCTGGTGTCACGCAGGCAGCTCTGCATGATGTAAATGAATGAAATAATCTAAACAATGAGTCTAAAGCATAGACTGTAAAAAATAAAGGTCTAAAGATGTTTGTATGAAAATAAGTGAGTCTTTATTGATGTAACACACGGAGAGGAGTTCATCTCAGCTCACTGATTGGATCATTTTCATGTCTGCATTGTTACTGTTAATTATTATTTGTTAATTATCATCATTTTTGTATTTTGGTATTTTTTTCTTCTCTTTCTTGGTTTTGTATTACTTGTATAAAACTTGTTAACTTATGGTGAACAAAGAAAAACTGAAAACATGCAAAAAAAAAGTTAAATGACAAAAGTTATCTAAAAAAAGTACATTTTACTAATTTATAGTAAGAAATATCAAAAAAATAATAGCTAAACTTGAAATAAAACCTTGAAAATAGAAAATGTAATGAGTTTTCTGCCTTTGTTTTTCCAGATGACTCCTCAGTTTAGGGTTAGTGAACAGTTAATGAGCAAAAGCATCAGTAGCTGCAGGTTAATTCATAACAGCACAGGAAACACAGACACATGCTCATATAGGTAGGCAAACTTTCTGCAGACCAGCTAAATGAAGCCACATTAAATCACTTTGAGGGACAGTGGGGGTTGCAAGTCTTTTGCAACTATATTTAGGGTGTCGCAGGCTGAAAAGTTTGGGAACCCCTGATCTAAACTCACATTATCATAGTATACACCAATATGTTGTTCAAGGCTTATAAACCAAACAGGATGTGCGTAGACCAGAGACCAGTTCACATGGAGCTCATCAACCTGCTCTAACATCAGACACTGAACAGGATCTACACACATTATTAATACACATTACGATCAATGTGCTAACTCTGCATTTGTCCTTTTAATGAGAGGAACAGAACTCTGCAGCATGGCAGGTGGAGGCCAGTGGAGGAGGGTTCTAGAATGCTGGGTTCTGGACATTGGCAGATACAGAACATCAATAATGGGCGGGCCTGAAGAAAAAGACGACCAAATATGAAATCATAATATTTACTCTTCTTTCATTTATTCACTCTTTCATTTTACTTTCATGTCTCTGATTGGATGGGCCACCTGCTCCAAACCACCAATCAGGGACCAGTATGGATCCAGTTTGCGTGTGTGTGTGTGTGTGTGTGTGTGTGTGTGTGTGTGTGTGTGTGTGTGTGTGTGTGTGTGTGTGTGTGTGTGGGTGGGTGGGTGGGTGGGTGTGTGGGTGTGGGCTATGTTCGAGTCCCAGCCGGTCACACAACCACAATGTTGTTCATCTCCCACCTCTGACTGGTTTTACTGGTGTCACAGTCTGAGATGGAGACTGTGTGGAGCAGGTCAGAGCGGTCCAGACACTTTCCTGAGACAGAGACAACACAGAGCAACTTTACTACAGGGCAACTTTACAACAGAGGAACTTTACTACAGGGTAACTTTACAACAGAGGAACTTTACTACAGGGTAACTTAACTACAGGGCAACCTAACTAAAGGGCAACTAAACTGCGGAGCAATTTTACTACAGGGCAACATTACAATAGAGCAACTTTAGTACAGGGCAATTTTACTACAGGGCAACATTACAATAGAGCAACTTTAGTACAGGGCAATTTTACTACAGGGTGACTTTACTGCAGAGCAACTTCACTGCATAGTAACTTTACCATAGGGCAGCTTCACTATATAGAAAACTTATCACAGGGAAAATTTACAACAGGGAAAATTTTACTACAGAGCAACTTTACTACTGAGAAACTTAATTATAATGAAACTTTATCACAGGGTAACTTTTCTACAGAGACACAGAACCACACAGGAGCTTCAGTGCCATCTAGTGGTGGTGGAGTTGACTGCAGGTTGAGTTTCTGGTCAGTTTGTTAATATCAGCAGTGTGATTCTCAAAGGCAACTTCTTCTTTATTCAACTCTAACATTATGTCAGGTGATGAAGGTGATGATGAAGATAAAGAATGGTTGATGTTTTTACCTGTTGGCACATGAGTGAACCGATGTAGATCCTGAACACGAAGAGACAAAAACACAGATATTGTTCAGTACTTATCTGTGTGTGTGTGTGTGTGTGTGTGTGTGTGTGTGTGTGTGTGTGTGTGTGTGTGTGTGTGTGTGTGTGTGTGTGTGTGTGTGTGTGTGTGTGTGTGTGTGTGTGTGTGTGAGTGAGTTTCTGTGTGTATACCTGTGTGTACCTTAAAGTACTTCCACTCAGTGTGTTGTTTCTGGTCACAGTGTGTGATGATAACAGATGAGCTGTCTAGTCCTTTGGTCAGACACTGGTCATACTGCATCAGTTGGTTAGCTTCATTGATACGGAACAACTACACACGCACACACACGCACGCACACACACACAAGCACACACGCACGTCATGGCTTTACATAAACTTAGCTTTCAGTCTCATGAACAGATGCCTTTAACCTGCTGACAAACATGATGTTTTGTGTTAAAGTGTACATTGGAGCACATATATGTACAGAAGTTCAAATCCACAGGGGACATTTTTCCACTTCCCCTCAGTCCATGTTAAACAGGACCAGGTCCAGAGAAGTCTCTGTGGTTCTGGACCAAGTTTATATATGGTTTCCTCTTTTCATTGTTCAGTTTGAACCTGTAACTGTGGATGCAGTAAAAGGTGTGTTCACAGACAATGTTTTTTTAAGTGATTTTGAGCCAATTGCAGTGACTTCCACTACAGAGTCATGTCTGTTTTTAATGCAGTGACTTCCACTACATAGTCATGTCTGTTTTTAATGCAGTGACTTCCACTACAGAGTCATGTCTGTTTTTAATGCAGTGACTTCCACTACAGAGTCATGTCTGTTTTTAATGCAGTGACTTCCACTACAGAGTCATGTCTGTTTTTAATGCAGTGACTTCCACTACAGAGTCATGTCTGTTTTTAATGCAGTGACTTCCACTACAGAGTCATGTCTGTTTTTAATGCAGTGATCTTTGTTAGATGGTCTTCACCAGACCAGCAGTTCCATGTGGGTCAGTACCTGGTTGCCCCCCATCCTGTGGCAGGGTCCAATCTCCACGCTGACCCCGTTAGTGTGTCCCATACTGTCGATACAGTAACTGGACTCAAGGCCTCGGATCTACAGTCAGGATATCACACAACATGGTGAACACAGCATGGACACACACACTGAGTGTGCAGAGGTGTGTGTATGTGTGTGATTGTGTGTGTGTGTGTGTGTGTGTGTGTGTGTGTGTGTGTGTGTGTGTGTGTGTGTGTGTGTGTGTGTGTGTGTGTGTGTGTGTGTGTGTGTGAGAGAGAGTGTGTGAGTGTGTGAGTGTGTGATGTCCTTACCTCCCCCCACTCCACATTTTTAGGAGGGAGAGGATAGTGCAAAGGGATGTCATAAGCGATCTCCTCCATGAACCACTTGAAGCTCTTGCAGCGATGCTCCTCCCTGAGGAGAAAGACACACAGCACTCAGCAAACAGGTCAGTTACAGACGGTTATTATGATCTGTAATAAAACATAAATTAATGTACAGTAGACAGTTTTTTTAAGTCGACGGAGAGTATTCAATCCTGAGAGGAGAGAGGCTCTCGTCCAAGTTCTATCAAAATAAGGGAAGACCGTAAAAGGAGCTGGAGCAACAGGTACAACATGGTGCCCCCTTCATGGTTGTCGTCAACTATCAGGGTATCAAACTACTCAGCATCCCCAGGAAGAGTATTCCTGGATGCTAGAAAGGATGCCCCGGCTGAATGTTGAACCGCAGATTCAGGAGGAATGATGTGGATTCTGTCCTGGTTGTGGGACAGTGGATCAACTCTTTACCTTAGCAGGATTTCTAAGGACATAGGACTGTGCTCATCCAGTCTAGATAAGTTTGTTGGACCTGGAAAGGGTCTAAGACTGAGTTCCTTGGGGGATCTTGCAGGAATGTGGGGTTTTGGAGCTGTTGCCATGAGCCATCCAATCCTTGTATGTCTAAAGTGAGAGCTGGATCTGCAGCTCAGACTGGTGACTGGTAAATTCAGGGGTGAGAAACTGTGACTGACAGGGTCCGGGTGTACCAGGATTCATAACTGTGTGTTACCTGAAGCGTTTGAGCTCACTGATGTCTCCGTAGGCCATCGTGAGAGTCTCAGGATGACTGGTGTAAAAGTAGTCCTTATATTCATCCCACCACACCTCCACCACACGCACATAGTTCTATTTGAAGACACACACACACGCGCAGGATTATACTACCTGAAGACATGAAGGAGGTCTCGTTAAACCTCTAGAAGAAGAGCAGAGCACATGATGGTCATAAACTGGAGTTAAAGCTGCTCCCAGAATCACTGGGATCCTCTTCACAGATAAAAAACGTTGTTAATTCAAACCTCTGTCTGCAGGTGTGTGTCAGTGTGAGCTGCTCTACCTTCAGAGTGGGGGAGGACCCGACGTGTGCAGGAAGGGGGTTTCCCTGCCAACCCTTCACTCTGTAGACGTGACCGACCCGAGAGCATGGCACGAAGAGCAGCTGACCACCACACTGCCAGATCTACACATACAAACACACACACACACACACACACACACACACACACACACACACACACACACACACACCTTAAAGTATGAAATGTGATTAAGCTGTGAAATGTGTACAGTTGCAAGAAAAAGTATGATAACCCTTTGGAATGACCTGGATTTTTGCATAAATTGGTCATAAAATGTGTTCTGATCTTCATCTCACTTTTTTCGTAGCTTAGCGCCGCTCGAGTAGCTGCTTGATGTAGAAGCTCTCTCTTCGATGTCTTTTTTTGACTCTTTTTTCATATCTGTTCAGTTATCTTTGTATTTGGAGTCTGTCATGACATTTAATGACTCATTTGTTGGCCATAGACACCAAACTGGCTACGTTTGCAGTTTTTTTTTTTTGCTATTTGTGTTCCTGTCTGTGTCCAGAGATCCTGTGTGTATCCATGGTAACGTTGTTTACATACGAGATCAGCTGTTAGCAGCCCGTAGCATGTCGATGCTAAACGACACTAGGCCCGATGTTCCCTGCGAGCTGAGGAGAAGGAGGCAAAGACGACGTACAGGTACTGAGGTGCAAGCTAACAAAAGACGACATGGACCTGTCCTTCCACCCACCATTATGGGGAATGTAAGATCTATCTACGATAAGATGGATGAGCTAACCCAGCACCAGAGGGAACACTGGCAGAGTAGCATCATGCTAACAGAGCTAACACCGGACACAAACGCTACATTTGAAGGATTTCACCTGCTGTGGGCGGACAGGATACAGGAGAGTGAACTAACTGGTGAAGAAGACCAGCTCAGTCCTGGACCCTGTGGAGGAGAATTATGGCCAAGCTGTCGTCTCTATTGTCGATTTATTTTCTTTATATATTCTTGTTGAAATTCTTGTACTGTACACTTTTTGTTTGCTGCTGTAACTCCATGAATGTTCCCGTTGTGGGATGAATAAAGTAGTATCTTATCTTATCTTAACAATAGACCAACAGAGTCTGCTTAAACTAACACCAGAACAAAAAATGTTATGTTTTCATGTTTTTATTGACCACACAGTGTAAACATTCACAGTGCAGGATGGAAAAAGTATGTGAACCCCTGGGTTTAATAACTGGTAAACCCTCTTTTGGAAGCAAAAACCCTCAACCAAACGTTTCCTGTCGATCAGATCAGACCTGCACAACGCTCAGGAGGAATTTTGGACCATTACTCTTTACAAAACAGTTTCAGTTCAGCAATATTCTTGGGCTGTCTGGTGCGAATTGCTCTTGTGAGGTCATGCCACAGCATCTCAATGGGGTTGAGGTCAAGACTCTCCCAGAGCCGCTCCAGAAGGTGGATTTTCATCTGTTGAAGCCAGTCTGGTGTTGGTTTACTTCTGTGCTTTGGGTCCTTGTCCTGTTGCATCCCCCATCTTCTGTTAAGCTGAAATAGATTGATCGATTGCCTTCAGTTCTCCTGCAAAATGTCTTGATAAATTTGGGAATTCATTTTTCTGTGATGATAGCAATCTGTCCAGGCCCTGAGGCAGCTAAGCAGCCCCCAAAACATGACGCCCCCTCCACTGTACTTCACAGTTGGGATGGGGTTCTGATGTTGGTGTGCTGTGGCTTTATTTCTCCACACATAGTGTTGCATGTTCCTTCCAAACAACTCAACTTTGATTTCATCTGTCCACAGAATATTATCCTGTTAACTTCAAACGTGCAGCAGTAATGTTTTTGGACAGCAATGTCTTCCTCCGTGGTGTCCTCCCATGAACTCCAGTCCTCTTCAGTGTTTTACGTATCGTAGATTCATCAACAGAGGTGTTAGCATGTGCCAGAGATTTGTGTAAGTCTTTATCTAACACTCTAGGATGCTTCTTCACCTCATTTAGCATTCTGTGCAGTGCTCTTGCAGTCATCTTTACAGGACGGTCACTCCTAGGGAGAGTATTAACAGTGCTGAACTGTCTCCATTTATAGATCATTTGTATTTCTGTCGATGATGAACATCCAGGCTTTTAGAAATACTTCTGTAACCCTTTCCAGCTTCATGCAAGTCAACCATTCTTAATCGTAGGTCTTCTAAGAGCTCTTTTCAGCGAGGTATGGTTCACTTCAGGATTCTTGAAAATGGCAAACTCAAAACTGGTGTGTGTTTTTTATAGCGCAGGTCAGCTTTAACCAACACCACCAATCTCTTCTTATAGATCAGACACCGGGTAGGTAGACTTCAGACTCAAATTAGCTCTTATCAAAGTCCGTAGCCTGGAGGTTCACATACTTTTTCCACCCTGCACTGTGAATGTTTACATGGTGTGGACAATAAAAACATGAAAACATATAATTTTTTTTGTGGTATTAGTTTAAGCAGACTGTGTTGGTCTATTATAGTGACTTAGATGAAGATCAGAGCAAATTTTACGACCTATTTATGCAGAAATCCAGGTAATTCCAAAGGGTTCACATACTTTTTCTTGCAAATGTATATACTGTGTACCTTGTAGGATATCTCAAAGTTTTCTCCTCCCCAGATCTGCAGTCCTGGATCATACAGACCCAGCTCAAAGAAGAACTCTCTCTCTATAGCAAAAAGACCCCCCGCCATGGCTGGAGACCTGCAGGCATACACCAACATGCATCCAGAAACATACAAACAGGTGCAAACCAGCCACAGGTATTACTAAGAGCCAACACATTGTTATGAAACTCTGAAACGGTTCACGAACAAGATAATCCCTCTGAGGTAATACCATCAGTTATCACACAGACCAGACCAGATCCAAACACATACCACTGAAGGATACCTGAGAGGAGACCCCACAGACAATCAGACAAACAACCAGCAAGACCACATCCAGGGACACCAAAACCTGGAACACCACAATCAGAGACACCAAAACAAGCAAGACTATAACAAGTGAGAGCAGGACCAATGAGACCATAACCAGCAAGACCACACCCAGCAAGACTACAAACAGTAAGACAATAACCAGCAAGACCACACAGGGTGAGACCATAACCAGGAAGTCCACAACCAGTGAAACCACAACATGTAAGACAATAGCAAGCAAGACCACACAGGGTAAGACCATGACCAGCAATGCCACAACCAGTGACATACAAACAAGCAAGGCCAGAACCAGTGTAACCACAACAAGTAAGAAGATAGCCAGCAAGACCACACAGGGTAAGACCATGACCAGCAAGGCCAGAACCAGTGAAACCACAACAAGTAAGAAGATAGCCAGCAAGACCACACAGTGTGAGACCATGACCAGCAAGGCCACAACCAGTGAAACCACAACATGTAAGAAGATAGCAAGCAAGACCACACAGGGTAAGACCATGACCAGCAATGCCACAACCAGTGAAACCACAACATGTAAGAAGATAGCCAGCAAGACCACACAGGGTAAGACCGTGACCAGCAAGACCACAACCAGAGACATACAAACAAGCAAGGCCACAACCAGTGTAACCACAACCTGTAAGACAATAGCCAGCAAGACAGTACAGGGTAAGACCATGACAAGCAAGGCCACAACCAGTGAAACCTCAACATGAAAGAAGATAGCCAGCAAGACCACACAGGGTAAGACCATGACCAGCAAGGCCACAACCAGTGAAGCCACAGCATGTAAGACAATAGCCAGCAAGACCACACAGGGTAAGACCATGACCAGCAAGGCCACAACCAGTGAAGCCACAGCATGTAAGACAATAGCCAGCAAGACCACACAGGGTAAGACCAGAACCAGTGAGACCACAACCAGTTAGCTCTATCTTTACTCTCTGTCTGCTCCCCATCGTACTCCGTATGTACTGTAGTGTTTAAGTGAAGCTCTGCTGTTGAGCTCTGTAATTCTGCAGTATTAAACCTCATCTCTTCCCTCTGTTCTTCATACTGTGCTTCTTTATTACTTCAGTACAAGTGTCAGAAGTTTAAGTCTACTTCTCATAGTTCAGCTTATTTGCTGTTTACTGTTCATAATGCTGTTTTGAATGTGTAGTCCCTGACCTCATAAGCCAGGAACGTTTGTTTTGTGTACCTGTACGGCTCAGTGCGAGTCTTTCTCAGTAGTTTTTCTTTGTCTGTCAGAGGAATCCTCTTCCACATCATGCTCCAGTCCCAGGCTCCCCTAGCAAAGTTGTCCTTGTCTCCTCCACCCTGGGTCTCAATGATGTAAGTCTTGCCGCAGATGGAATCCACTAAAGGCACCGTACACACCGTTCTGACAGAGGTGGGGAGGGAGCCATGCATTCAGGATAAATGGGGGTGGAGGGTGAGGGGGTGATGGACATGCAGGACAAAGACAGGCAGATACAGACAGCAGTGCCAATGAAAGCACAGAGACATGGGGTGGATGGATGGGTGGAGGGGTGGAGATGGAGACACAAACAGAACAGGGATGAGTGTTAGCATGCTGTCTGCTCTCTGCAGTGTAAGTACCGGTAGGGCTGCATGGTGTGTTTTCTCGGTGGCTCAGAAGGACTCGCTTCCACAGCAGACTCCAGTCCCAGTAACCTTTAAGAAGACTGCACTACAAACATGTCACTACCATCATGTCACACTGGCACATCCATTGTCAAATGGTGGTACTACAAAAAAGTCTATCAGTATTTGCACACACTTCCACACTGAAGGCTACACCTGTGGGCATTTGGGTGTTCAGTGTCTTGTCAAAGGTCATCCGGACATGTAGACTACAGAGACTGGTTACCAAACCATGAGCTACAGGCGATCAGTCATAATCATCAGATGAACACTGCAGACAGTACACTGGGCTCTCTGTTGGGTTTGAAACAGGTCCTGTTTGATTCCAGCCAGACTCTCTTTATGGTAAGGGATAGGCTCTATATTGGGGGTAAGCAGAGCTCTCCTTGGTTTATACCGGGCTCTGGTGGATGGTAGGGTCAGTAGCTCGGACATCCAGAGAGAGCTTGAAGTTGAGCTTCTGCCCCTTCACATTGAAAGGAGCAAATTGAAGGGGTTTGGGCATCTGATTAGCCTGCAACCTGGGCGCCTCCCTTTGGATGATTTCCTGACAAATCCAGCTGGGAGGAGAACCTGGGGTAGACCCTGGGCTCTCTGGAGGGATCATGTATCCCACCTGGCCTGGACACACTTAAGAATCTCCCAGGAAAATGCAGCAGTGGAGAGGGACGTGTGGGACAAAACCTGCTACCACAGTGACACAGCCATGGATAAGCAGGAGATGGATGGATGGACAGATGGACAGATGGATGGATGGATGGATGGATGGATGGATGGATGGATGGATGGACAGACGGACAGACAGAGAGATGGATGGATGGATGGATGGCTTAGCAGTCAGTAAACATTGCCTGCTGGAGGACTATCAGCAAACAAATATCTGTAGTCTGACTGAATAATTTCGTGTGTGTGTGTGTGTGTGTGTGTGTGTGTGTGTGTGTGTGTGTGTGTGTGTTACCTGTCTTTTGATATAGGAGCGATCAGAGGAGCGTACCAGTTGATTCCAACCTCACAGTGAGCATCCAGGTAGATCAGCACCTGGAGAGCAAACACAAACACCTGATGTGTCTCCTCCTGTGTGTGATAGTGTCTGTCTTAAACAGTGTAAACACTTGAATCCACTGTTTCACTTGGAAACACAGATTTAGAAACACAGCAACCACATGCAGCCACGGCATCTCAGCTAATAAACAAACTGCACCTCAATCAGCATCCCAGAGTCCCTTCTGGTTTATCACTCTGATCAACAGCCTGACTGTGATCAGTTTCAAACCAAAGCCACGGACAGTTACTGAAAGTGTAGTACCAGGACTTCATGGTACTTATAGAGTAGTGCCAGCTGTGTGTGTGTTTGGATGTGTGTGGGTATCAGCATCAGTGACATCATCAGATACCTGTCCTTTAGTGGCCTTGTTGGCTCCAATGCTCCTGGCCTGGATCAGTCCTTCTCTCTTCTCATTCCTGAACAGTTTCACCAGACCGTTCCACTGTTTGATGTAGTCCTCCAGACGCTCCTTCAAGTGGGCTACACAAAAAAACCAGCCAAACCATGGTTAACTCAATTAGGACACATCAGCAGGTGCTTGTCTGTGGGTTATGTCATAGGTTTCTGTTTCAGTGTGACGTTGCTGGTTCAATTTGATGTTGCTGGTTCAGTCAGACATCTCTGGTTCAGTGTGGCGTTAATGGTTCGGTGTGATGTTGCTGGTTCAATGTGATGTTGCTGGTTCAGTGTGGCGTTAATGGTTCAGTGTGATGTTGCTGGTTCAGTGTGATGTTGCTGGTTCAGTGTGATGTTAATGGTTCACTGTGATGTTAATGGTTCAGTGTGATGTTGCTGGTTCAGTGTGATGTTAATGGTTCAGTGTGATGTTAATGGTTCACTGTGATGTTAATGGTTCAGTGTGATGTTAATGGTTCACTGTGATGTTAATGGTTCAGTGTGATGTTGCTGGTTCACTGTGATGTTAATGGTTCACTGTGATGTTAATGGTTCAGTGTGATGTTAATGGTTCACTGTGATGTTAATGGTTCAGTGTGATGTTGCTGGTTCACTGTGATGTTAATGGTTCAGTGTGATGTTAATGGTTCACTGTGATGTTAATGGTTCACTGTGATGTTAATGGTTCAGTGTGATGTTGCTGGTTCAGTGTGATGTTGCTAGTTCAGTGTGATGTTGCTGGTTCAGTGTGATGTTGCTGGTTCAGGTTAATTGTTGTTCTTCATGTGTATTGCTGGTGAACTCTGACCTTTGTTGCTGAAGTCGTCGATCAGGACGATCTCAGCCAGGTATCTCCTGGGGGTCCTCTTGATCACACTGTGGACGGTCCTCATCAGTGTAGACCAGCCTTCATTATGAAACACGATCACCACACTGGAGGTCAGCAGTCCGTCGTCGTAGTGCCAGTACTTACACCTGGACAGGTGAGACACACAGCACACGATCACATCACGCCTGTAGTGGCTTCTTGTCAGCTTCAGGATCCAGTTCAGGATTGTGCTGTTGGTTGGGCTGGCACCACAATACCTGAGTTAGTGTTTGCACCTGCATGCTCCAGCCAGAGCACTCAGGTCAATGCACCAGGTGGTTTTAGATGTCCCAAGATCAAGGCTCAAAGCTGGAGGTGACCGAGCCTTTGTGGTGGCTGCTTCTACACTGTGGAACAGTCTGCCTCCTGATATAAGATACGCTCAGACTACTGTCGTTGGCTTTTAATACCTGTTGAATGAGCCATTCAAAATTTTATTCATCCTGGCTTTTTCTTGTGTTCTCTATTGTGTTTTTAATATCTATTCTTTTTTAATTACTATTTGTTTTTCTTGATGGTGTTTCTAAGCTTGTACAGCACTTTGGCCAACTGCGGTTGTTTCAAAATGTGCAACATGTGCTTTATAAACAAAGTTTGATTTTAATCCAGATCTCCTCCTCTGTGATATGAATGTCTATTGGTCCTGCAGGTTCTTGCTGGATTAACATGTGGTGGATTTATTGGTTAGAATGCAACATGTAGACCATTGTATCCACAGCTGTTTGTTTGCAGAGGGTGCGGAGAGCTGCTACAGTAATCACACCAAATCAAACACAGCAGTGTTGTAATACAGGATGAGGAGTGCGTGGATGTGCTCTATGAGTTCATAGCTGATGAACACAGTTCAGCTAAGTTGACATCTGTGGTGCGTTGACACAACCTACCCTGACCCTGCCCTCCAGAGTGAGGTCAGTCTAACACATATATCTGTGCAGTGTGAACAGTCTGACTCACTCTTCATGGCGAATGTCACTGATGCTTCTGTCCAGAGAGATCATGTCGCTGGCCACCATGTTGAAGCCAAATTCCTTGATGGAGGCCTCCACGGCGTCTTTGTACTGTGGACCCAGGGCAAGGGGTTTGGACTCCTCTCCAGGACCACCAGGGACCCCTGGTGGCTCTGGTTCTTTAGGCTCAAAGTTTCCCGGGATGCCTTTCTTCAGTACAGGGCTGGTGTAGGCGTGAGTGTGGGGTTTGAACGTCACATACTGCTGTTGTATCACCTGCTTCTGGTTGAGCTGCTGTTCTGGTTTCTCTGGGTTGTTGGGCTCTAATGGAGGGAAAACCAAGAACCAAACCATGACCCACAGAGAACTGATCTGCATCAAGTGTTCAAAGTGTCTAGAGTCAGTGTCTGAGCTAAGCGTGTTTACAGGATGTCTATGATGGCGTCTCACCACGTTTGAGTCTGATGGCATGCAGGTCGACCTCCACCCCCTCCACATGAGGCCAAGGCACCACAGGCTTAAAGTGGTCTGCAGGGTCTGCTCTGGGCAGGGCAGCATCCTCCTGTGAGACAGAACAGAAAGACCAAGCAGAGATAAAAACCAGCAGCACGTTTCAGTCAGTTGTTACAGAGACATGTTTCCTGTTCATCAGCTCTTCTTTGAACAACACTCTGTAAACGTTGGTGAACCCAGGAGACCAGGTTCTGGACTTTAAAGTGACATGTTGTCCCATTCTTGCCTGATAGATGATTTCAGCTGCTCAACAGTTCAGGGTCTCCTTTGTGGTATTTTTAGTTTCATGATGCTCCAAATGTCTTCAATGGGGGACGAGTCAGGACTGCAGGGAGGCCAGTTCAGGACCTGGACTCTTCTACTACAGAGCCATGCTGTTGTAATACATGCAGAATGTGGTTTGGCGTTGTGTTGCTGAAATATGTAAGGTCTTCCTGAAGATGTCATTGTCTGGATGGCAGCATATGTTTCTCCTAAACCTGTATATATTGTTCAGCATTAATGGAGCCTTCACAGATGTGGAAGCTACCCATGCCACGGACTCTTATGATCCCCATACCATCAGGGACGCTGGCTTTGACCTGTGAGCTGATAACAAGCCGGGTGGTCCCTCTCCTCTTTAGAGCGGAGGACACAGCGTCCATGATTTCCAAAAAGAATGTCAGACTTTGATCCATCAGACCACAGGACAGGATTCCACTTCCCCCAGTCCATCTTAGACCGGCTCAGGTCCAGAGAAGTCTCTGAGGTTCTGAATCAGGTTTATATATGGTTTCCTCTTTGCATGGTTCAGTTTGAACCTGCATTTGTGGATGCAGTGACTTCCACTACAGAGTCATGTCTGTTTTTAATGCAGTGACTTCCACTACAGAGTCATGTCTGTTTGTAATGCAGTAACTTCCACTACAGAGTCAAGTCTTTCTTTAATGCACTGATAGCTGGTTAGCTGTAGTTAACTCACCTTATTTCCCAAAGGGTTGTCCTCGCTGCGTTCAGGGGACAGAGAGGACCATAGAACCACCAGTCCCAGAAACGTAGCCATGACCAGAGTAGTCCGCCTCTTGAAGCCAAACATGCCCCTCATGCTGAAGCCTCTAACAGATTATGCTAAGCTAGGTTAACTGTTGTCTGCTGTTCCAAGTTGACCATCTGAGAGTTTTTGTTATCTCGACCTGCTCGCTGTCCTGACCTGCTGAGACTGACTCTGATCCTCAAAGCTGGGTTTGTCTCCTGTCAGTGATGCGGATCCAGCACTCTCAAACAGGAGGTTCTTTAGGTTCTTCAGGATCAGCCTGTCAGTAATTAGCAGGGTTGAGGCTCATTGTTGGCACAGCCTGTAGTTTGCTGTTGAGTGACATAACCGATGTCTCTCAGTTTGTTTAATCAGAGAAAGTTTAATAAAGTCACCTGATCTCTCTGCTGTTGTTACCACGTGGAGAGTCTGTGGGGAGCTCAGGTCTGATGCAGACTAGAGTGATGATTGTCTAGGCTTGGATTTTATGATATAAGTGAAGGAGGGTATGAGCTGTGTCTTCTATTTGATTCTAAATTAATTCTAAATACACACGGGTGTCCCATCCCCTGTTAAACACCTGCAAATGAACAAGAACCTCCAGGAATAAACTCACACGGAGCACTTTCAGCCTACATGACACTTTATTGACATGATGATGAATGTAAACATGTTTCTGTCAGACAGACCTTCAGACTTTATGATGAATAAAACAGAAGGAGGAACTGATCGCAAAGAGAAATTATTCTATTAGACTTAATGCCCAATTATTCACAACACATCAGATCTAAAACTCAGAAGTGATACTCTGTTTTATTCGTTATATGGAAGATATCCTCAGTATGTTAAATCTTACAAATCAACTCGTGCTTATGATCTGTTTTACAATGTTACAATGTTACAATGTCATTCAGCAGACGCTTTTATCCAAAGCGACGTACATACGAGAACAAGAACAACACAATCAAAGATCTAGACAAGAGGAAACAAGATCAGTAAGAGTAACAAAGTGCTTCAAGTCAATTTGGGTGCAGGTGCTGCCAAGCAGTGTAAAGGCAATGCACAAAAATAAGTAAGGAATTTTTTTTTTATTTTTTTTTTCCCCGAAGTAAGGAATATCTACAATGAAGCAACCAACCAATTTAAGACCTTCCATTATCATCATCAACAATTAACATCCCCACAAGGTTTTAAGGTCCATCTTTTCTCCCTCATTAAACTCTGGTG